>NW_027282650.1:2500-173262 GCF_046629955.1 Centroberyx affinis
ATCATGAAATCTATAGGCCTAGAGTTTCTAATCTGCAAATGTATGTATATGTATGTGTGTGTGTGTGTGTGTGTGTGTGTGTGTGTGTGTGTGTGTACAACTCTGTGTACACACACTATACAGAGTTGTAAGGTAAATAGAAGATCCACTCAATGGATAAATGTTCCCAGTAGCAAAAATGTTACATTAAAACCATTGTAACTTCAAAGAACAGATTTTCCCATAAAAAGCAATGTGAGTATACGAGCTCTTAGTTGAAGTAGTGTGTGGCCCTTAAAAGGACCTTTGGGTGGATGTGGTTCCAGGCGGTTTACTTGGAGCTGGTGTACTTGGTGACCGCCTTAGTGCCCTCGGACACGGCGTGCTTGGCCAGCTCACCGGGCAGCAGCAGGCGGACGGCGGTCTGGATCTCCCTGGAGGTGATGGTGGAGCGCTTGTTGTAGTGAGCCAGGCGAGACGCCTCACCGGCGATGCGCTCGAAGATGTCGTTGACGAAGGAGTTCATGATGCCCATGGCCTTGGACGAGATGCCGGTGTCGGGATGGACCTGCTTCAGCACCTTGTACACGTAGATGGCGTAGCTCTCCTTCCTGGTCTTTCTGCGCTTCTTGCCGCTCTTGCTGGCGGTCTTGGTAACGGCTTTCTTGGAGCCCTTCTTGGGCGCAGACTTCGCGGGTTCAGGCATGACGAGATCTCAATTACACAACTGAGAATAGTTACGTAGAAACGGTACCGTTGTTTTTATACACACTTGATGCAAATAGAGCTGTGCTATTCCTCGTATACAATTGGTTGAGATTCAGCGTGTGAGCGTGGAGAGGTTACAGAAAGAATTCTCCTGAACTGAAACTGAAAACTATGAGTACAACTACAGCAGATAGAGCTGGTATACTCATTCAAATTAATTTGTGGTTAAACCGGACCTAAATTTTGCGACGAAAAAACACTTTAATCGCAGCACTGGTGCCTGAAATCCAGAAGATGTTTGTGTTGCCAATATGAATGTATCATGTTGTCCAACATCCCAATTAAACATTCAAACTGGCCATTCTTGAAGTTTATTTGTATTGCCCTTCAAAGGATTAAAAAGAGTTCGTTTGTGTCAGAGATTGCCATGATATCCCAGGAATATGCCTGTCTATGTGTTTTAATTCTATTTCTTGTATAGTTAAACTCACACAAAGACTTTATGTAACTGTTTCTGTAACGGTGGAGAATTGACCACTGAATCATGTATACTAGGCAAACAGAACTAGATCTGACGTGTGAACCCCAAATATTTAATGATGTAGCTAGCTCAATGTCATGTTAGCATTGCTTTAGCTCCTGGCTTGCTAGATGGCTTGTTGGATAAAGCTAGATAGTAACATACCCACTTACCTAGTTAACGTTAGTTATCTTGGTTAATTTACATGTTATGTTTGATACAGTTAACAGATACTTACTAACACAAAACCACACAGCTAGCCTGATTATCTAGATAATTATTGAAACTTTTCTTCTAATAGAGAACTGTCTGCCTATTTGTCCAGTATGAGGTTAGCCATGTTAACATGCCATCATTTTATTATTTTATAAATTATACAATGTTCATATTAGCTGTAATGTTAACATGTTGATTGTGCTGCATTACAAAATTGCAACGGATAATTCCGCTTTAAATAAATGTAAAAATAACACATCTCTTTATATCGACGAAGTGGGCGGCTCTTAAAAGAGCCTTTGTGTTTGATGTTGTCCGGTAAATGAAGTTAACCTCCGAAGCCGTACAGAGTGCGGCCCTGCCTCTTCAGAGCATACACCACATCCATGGCGGTGACGGTCTTTCTCTTGGCGTGCTCGGTGTAGGTGACGGCATCACGGATGACGTTCTCCAGGAAGACCTTGAGCACCCCGCGGGTCTCCTCGTAGATGAGACCGGAGATGCGCTTGACTCCGCCGCGGCGAGCCAGACGGCGGATGGCGGGTTTGGTGATTCCCTGGATGTTATCACGGAGAACTTTCCGGTGACGTTTGGCGCCTCCTTTACCGAGTCCCTTTCCTCCCTTTCCGCGGCCGCTCATTTTCGATACGTTTTCTTTCAAAGCAAAAAGAAACTGATACAAAATTCTAAAAAGCTTCAGTACTTAAACCTTCTTTGCGGACCTAAATGAGGAAGGACAGAGCGCGCTTAGCTGGGCGGCGCCAAACCGCGTCAAACGGTCCTTCCCCACATTTTTTCAAAGGAACTTCAGCTGTGACAAGTTAGCAGCAATAACCAATAAAATAACCAATTCTATGACTTGGTGTTTGTTATCGTGTCTAAATGTGTCTAAATCATAATGTTTAACCAACAGTTACATGGAGGAAGTTTTAGCTGAGTCATCAGGGCAAACTGACATTTTCAAACTTGAAAAAAGAGTAACCAAACATGAGGTGTCCAGAATAAGAAATCATACGAAAAAAACTCAGTGGAATGATTACATTAAATATGAAGTGAAACTGGATAGATGGCATCTTAAACACTGTTGAAACCAGTGGTTCACAATCTGTCTTTACATTCTGTCTCTAATGAATCACTTTCTGACTGCAGAACTTATGACTTCAACATGACATGGTGACAAATTATTTTCAAAAAGATAGCAGATAAAACACAACTGACAACACATCTTTGGTGTGTCTGACATGATTTCTCCTCTTAATGTTTCAACACTAAAAATACACAACTTGGTTCAACATAACCTTTCAACAAAACATTAGAAAATACGACTTGAGCATATATGTGTTTAACTTAACTACATTAGAATAGAATATTAATACAATTATTGACTGGAGGGGTTTCACCCACAAACAATAAAACTGACACAATTGCTTCACACTGCAACTCAGCGCAAAGTTCTACGGTTATAACCTGAAATTGTATGTTAAAAAGGCTTGAATTAGGATATGATAAAGCCTGAAACATATCTAACATGCAGACACAAGAATCATGACATTTTCAGCATGCTGAAATAACCTGAAATATTGTGCAGCATGTTTAAGTCATCCCACAATATTATATTTGATTGTTGCTTTATGTTTATGTCATTCATATTCTAGTTGTGTAAAGGACGTTTAAAAAGCGGGGTCTTTTAAATTCCGAGTGATGTATGACGTCAAATTGGCGGTCAGAAGACAAAGCAACACAGTTTGGGCTCTCAAGGTCACTCATTCCCTTTTTAAATTTGGAGCTCAAAGCCGTTTTGTTTGTGCATATCCCACATTATACAATGTTCCAAATGAGCATAAGCTCTATAGCTGAAGTGGCAGCAATCTTGAATATTAGTTCAGACGTAGTAGGCTATATAACCGATACAAATCTTTTATAGTGAAAGTTGACGTCACAAATGTTAGAACTAGTAAGGAAAACTCTTTTGAAGTGAGTGGGTGGCTCTTAAAAGAGCCTTTGTGTCGGTGTGGAGAAGCTGGTGAGTTTACTTCTTGGCGGGCTTCTCGGTCTTCTTGGGCAGCAGCACCGCCTGGATGTTGGGCAGCACGCCGCCCTGAGCGATGGTGACTCCGCCCAGCAGCTTGTTGAGCTCCTCGTCGTTGCGGACGGCCAGCTGCAGGTGACGGGGGATGATACGGGTCTTCTTGTTGTCGCGAGCGGCGTTGCCGGCCAACTCCAGGATCTCAGCGGTCAGGTACTCGAGCACCGCCGCCAGATACACCGGGGCTCCGGCACCGACGCGCTGAGCGTAGTTTCCTTTGCGCAGCAGCCTGTGAACACGGCCGACCGGGAACTGAAGACCGGCACGAGATGAGCGGGTCTTTGCCTTAGCACGAGCCTTGCCGCCGGTTTTGCCACGTCCAGACATTTTGGTTGTTTTCTTGCGATTGCAGAATCAAAGAATGGTGTGAAATGCTTGGGAACCGGTTTATATGTCCCTCGAGCTGCTTGTTCATTGGTCAGTTGGAGCTTCAAAAACGTCGCCCAATCAGAAAACTGCTGGTGTCAAGTTAACTCAGCAAATAACACTTCCGCTGTGGAGCGTCTTGGATTTTCAAAATAAAATGTCTCATGAAAAAAAAACAACTTTCATGCAAGGAAGAACCTGACTTGCCAGATGGTTTGTTACACAGAACGCGTGATCGTGATCTCGCGAATCCAGCTGCCTCGCAAGGTAAGAGGATTAGGGCCACATGCAAAAAATGTATTTAAATTCTGAGATTAATCTCAGAGTTATGAAATAAAAATCAGAATTCTGATACACTTAATAAACCAAAATACTGGAGTTTAGACTCTGAGTGTTAATCTCTAACCTCCTCACACAGAGCGCGCACGTGCACACATAATTTTAAACACTGTTTGAGCCTTGTTAACGTGTAAGAGATTTTGGGGTAACCCTTCATTTTGAGAGTTAAAACTGAAGCCAGTTGGTCCAACAAAAATTCTCACCACAAATGTTCTCCTCCGGGATTCAAATCCAGGTGAAGACAAAGCTGTCTCACTTCTGAAAGACTGTAAACGCTGTCACTGGCTAGGAATTTAGCCTACATCAATGCACAAATATTAATACTGGAGAAAATAAACTTTTAAGAGAGTTGATGTAACTGCTCTGCACTGACATGATGCAAACTCGAACATCAGCAGTTTATTTGTTTGAAGTAACACTTTGAGCCGCGGCATGAGGAGCGGGAATAGTAGAGCTTAACTCTCTTAACTTTTTCAATTCATTCTCTATGGTAGTTCTTATCACTACGGATGTAATATATTTTCGGCCACAAGCGGGTTTTTGGTGGCGCTGTTTCCACATTTTGGATAAGAGTAAGAGACTCCGTTTACAGAGTGAAGAGAGTGAGACAGACAGAGCAGCGGCAGCATCGAGCAAGTGGTTTTCCGACACATTTTACCAGGACAACAACAACAAAAACAACAACAAAACGTCAAACTTATCAAACGTAAGTTGGGCCGATTAAATTAACGTTACCGCGTAATTCAACCTAAGCTTCTTAGTTAGGTATGAGCAAACTATATGTTTGTTTTAATGTTATCTTAGCCTTGACAGGTTGTAACTCGATTTGTTGTTCGGTAGTACATTCGCGTTAGGTGCCCACTGAGCAAAAGACGTGATTTCAACGTCCGTCTATGCTTTAGCTCTCATATAGCCCAGGATCATTACGGCTATGTATAGACCTATTTTAGACCAAGCAGTAAATACATTATTACAATGAATAAACATCTGTAAATACCACAAATATGCACCAGAGAAGTCCTGTAGACTAGCCTACAAGATAATTATCTGAGCACAAGAAGTAATTTCAACATTGCGTCTATGCGTAGCTCTCATATAGTCCAGGATAATATTGTCTATGTATAGACATCTAATAAACTTTCACTTTTCAACCCCATTTAAACTTAATTTAGCCTAGACGGCTATGGCCATTTTGATGTGTTTTAATCAACGTAAAATTGCTCAGTGGGTGAGTAGCCTATATATCACGTATTAAGTAAAAACTCACTTTTTTATAACTGCATACTAGAATATGTGATTAATTTCCTGTACTACGTCGTGCTTTTAGTGTGTTCTATTTCGCATAGGCTTCACCTTCTAACAGCTTCGCTATTGGTTTACCCATGGCGCGCTAGCGCGCCTGCTGAACTTTTTTTATGTACGCTCTCATCCAATCAGGATGAGGGCCGGTGGGCGCGCCCTCCTATATAAGGCCTACACGCCCACTGCTCTGCTCCCATTTTTATTCAGCTCGACTGAACAACTACAAGAACTTCAAATGAGTGACGCTTCAGCTCCAGCTCGTCACTGCCCTTCCTGTCCTGGCTACCTCGCCGGGCACGACACCCACACTCGGTGCTTCGAGTGTCTGGGCGAGCAGCACGCACGCCGGGGTCTTGAAGCATCTACCCCCTGCCTAAGCTGCGCCGGCCTACCTCAACAGGAGAAGCAAGACCGTCTAGCCCATTTCCTGGAGGACGGCGAGCTGGGAGAGGAGATTCCTCTCCAGCAGGCCATCAAAACTTTAGGTGCGGCGGACTCTGAGGTGGACTCGAATGGGTCCTCTCAGTCCCCCACCACTTCATGGCCGCCGTCTCCCTGCATCTCCATCCCCCGAATGGGGGAAGGATATGTTGGAGACGCGGCATTGGAGATAGAATCTGTCTCCATGGCGTCGGTTGTCACTGCCCCCCCCGTCGATACCAAACCGCCAGCTCGCCTCATCAGGGAGGATTTCCCCGGTGCTGTGAAGGCGGCTGCCCGGTGTAAGGGCATCCCCCTCCCTGCGGCGCTGCCGCAGGTGGAGCCCGACGAGATGCTGGGGGACCTTTACCGTCCATCACCATCAGCGAGGAGCGACATTATTTGTCCCCAGTTCCCCGCAATTAATAAATACATTGACGGTGCGGTGACTGCACAGCACGGTGGCGTTCCCCGGCTCGAGCCCAGCTTGGCCGCTCTCCTCCTCCCGCATGGGAGTTGGATGTCCGATAAAAAGCCAACCCGCCAAAAAGGACCAGTATTCTGCCTTGCTGGCGGACCGAAGCTACGCCTGCGCCGCCCAGTCAGCGGCGGCAGCAAACAACATCGCTCTGCTGAGCAGCTCCCTCTTGGCCATGGCGGTGGGAAAATATGCCCTCTCCCCTGCCGAAGTGGAGGAGGTGGCAACAGCCTCAGGAGCCATTCTCCACCTCACCCAGGCGCTGGCCGTGGCCGCCGGGAGAGTGATGACCTGGGCCACGCTGCAGCATCGCCATTTGTGGCTGAGTCTCACGGCTCTGAAGGAGACCGAGAAGAAGGCTCTTCTGGATGGCAAGATCTGTCGCGAGAGCCTTTTTGGTCCGCACCTGCAGGAGGCGACTGAGCTGTTCCGGCAGGTGAACGACGACAGCGCCCACCTCCGCCGCCACGTCCCCCTGGTCCGAGCCCACCAGTCGCAGCGACCCCCGCACGGCTCGACGGCATTCGGGTGAAACCAGCAGGTGTCACGCTCGGCCGGCGGAAAGAGAGGAGCGCGCCGCGTACGAAACGCCTCTGCCACTCCTCGCACCGTACCACCGGGTCTGGCACCGACTCTGCCCTCTCTTCCTTCTGAGCCCCGCGCGGAGCCCACCGCACCGCGCCAGAGAGTGCCGCCTTGCTCTTGGAGCAACGCACAGGCTGGCAAGTCAAAGAGGAGGAGATTTTGACTGTCGGTGGGAGCGACAGAGAGCCATGTTCCCGAGCCTCTCCTGCCAGCGCTCCCAAGTTCAAATTGTGTTTGTAATGACATGTTGATTGACACTGTTTGTAATAAACAGACTCACATTGTCCTGGAAAGAGCATTTTCCACTAACAACACAATAAATTACTTTTCCACTGTTATGGCCAAAAAGGAGAAGAGACGTGTTTCTCCTCCCTCTCCCGACTCTCATGTTAGAGCGGAGATGGGTCTGCACGCTCCGGTCCCCCCTCAGCTGAGTTCACACGGTTCTCATACACGTCGACCACTCGCCCAGAGCGCAGTGGTTAAACAAGATAGGCAGAGACATTCTGCTGGTCTCAGTCAGTTAGACTGGGGTCAGGGGGTAGCGGACGGATCACGCAGGGCTCCACGCCCTTCGCATAGCTCCCACACACTGACACAGCACAGTGTGTCTCGCGCAGCGGAGGCCATGCCGCCTGTATCTGAGTGTACTATGAGCCGAGATAGAAGCTCTGCTTTATCTCGAAAGAGATCAGTCTCTCCCATATACGCTATGTCAGCAGAAGAGGCACAGTCTCATTCACACTGTCACGCCAAGCGCAGCCGCGCAGGTAATGAGACGCACGCCTCCTGCGCTCAGCCGCTCCCCACAGAGCCAGATATGTCTGACCAGGAGGAGGCGACATCCCCACCCTTTTGATGCGGGCCCCCCATGGGTTGTGCCGGCACATATGACAGACCGGCCAGCGGCGGCGAGGGCTCTCTCAGATTACAGCACTTTTCTCCAAAATGCTCCACAACTGAATGCACGCCCGCTCTCAGAGCGTTATTCAGAGTGGCGTCAGAACTGCAGTCTGTCAGAATGGATGGACAAAACACTGAAACGAGGCTACGCGCTCCAATTCTCGAGCGCCCCGCCCGCCTTCAACGGCGTAATGGAGTCAGCCATGAGAAACCCACAAGACGCAGCAGACTTATCAGCAGAGATAAAGGAGCTGCTGGGGAAGGGGGCCATAACCACAGTGCCCCCGGAGGAGGTGAAAAAGGGCTTCTACTCCCACTATTTTCTTGTGCCAAAGAAAACAGGAGGAGTGAGACCTATTCTGGATCTGCGCTCTCTCAACAACTGTATTGTGGAGAGACCTTTCCATATGCTCACTACCAAGCACTTACTCGACTGTGTGCAGCCAGGAGATTGGTTCACAACGATAGATCTGAAAGACACCTATTTCCACGTGCCCATTCTCCCGAAACACAGGAAATTCCTGCGTTTTGCCTTCCAGGGGACAGCGTACGAATACCAGAGAATCGCTTTCGGTTACTCTCTTGACCCCCGCACGTTTTCCAAATGCGTCGAGACGGCTTTGGAGCCGCTCCGCCGGCGAGGTCTGAGGATATTTTTCTGGACGACCTGATCTTAATGGCCCCCACAGCGGAGTTGGCCATGTCCCACACTGCCCAGTTAGTGAGTCATATCAGCCTCCTAGGTTTTGCAATAAACTGGAAAAAGAGCTTCCTGACTCCCAGCCAGCAGGCTGTCTATCTGGGCATCCAGCTGGATTCCTCCATTATGAGAGCCAAGCTCACAGCGCTTCGGCAGGACGCAATCCGCGCAGCTCTCCAGCGCTGCCAGGCTCTCCAGCGCTGCCAGGCTCTCCAGCGCTGCCAGGCTCTCCAGTCAGTAACAGTGTTGTCGGTCATGCATCTGTTGGGACTGATGTCAGCAGCTCACGTGGTTGTGCCTCTCAGTCTCCTTCACATGCGGCTGATACAGAGATGGTTCGCCCGCCTACGTGTCGACCCCCGTCGCCACAAAAGGCGATTAGTGACGATTCCCTTGTCAGTGAAGCCCAACTTGGATTACTGGGAATCCCCGCAGGTGATGCGTCACGGAGTTCCCATGGGCAGAGTGACGTCACACATTTCGGTGTTCACAGACGCCACAGTCCCCCCCCCTCTTGGGGGGGGACTTGCCTCTCACACGCCGTCGGCGGAACATGGCCGGAGTCAACAAACAGTCATATCAATGTGCTGGAACTGTCCACAGTTCTCCTGGTGCTGAACCACTTCGCTCCCCTGATAAGGGGCCGCGATGTGTTGATCAGAACAGACAACCAGACCACGGCAGCTTACATAAACCGCCAGGGCGGAGTGAGATCTGCTTATCTCCTCCGCGAGGCGACAGAACTGTGGCTCTGGGCTCATACCAATCTGCGCTCAATGAGAACGCTTCACATTCCCGGGATATTAAAAGGGGCGGATCTCATGTCTCGAGGCGGACCTCGGGACGGAGAGTGGCGCCTCCATCCCGACATTGTCCAGCAGATCTGGAGCATGTTCGGGAGAGCGGAGGTGGACCTGTTCGCTTCTCGGGAAAACACACATTGTCCCCTGTGGTTCTCCCTCAGGACACAGGATGAACCGCCATTGGGTGTCGATGCATTCGCTCACAGACCCTGGCCTCAAACACTGCTGTACGCTTTTCCCCCGGTCCCTTTAATTCCCTTTGTGTTATCTCGGGTGAGAGCGGAGAAGCTATCGGTAATTCTGATATCTCCGGGAACCATGACGCGCTGATGCGCTCTGGAGCTATCACAGCTTCTCAGTGCGCCACCGTGGCCAATCCCGTGGCGCATGGGAGCTCTGTCTCAAGCAGACGGAGCCATCGGCCAGCTGCCGATCATCGGTCAACGTCTGTCGGCCTGGCTCCTGAGTGGAACAGGTTAGAGCGGCAAGGGCTGCCGCCTGCAGTGATTAACACTATTCAGAGCGCCCGAGCGGCTTCAACTACAGCCCTTTACACAGGAAAGTGGCTTTCCTTCCAACGCTGGTGTGAGGATAAAGGGATCGACCCTGTCATTTGTCCTGTTAATGGCATCCTCACATTTCTCCAAATGCTGTTTGACAGAAACCTTGCACCTTCTACATTGAAGGTTTATGCCTCAGTCATCTCCTCCTGCCACGAAGGTTTCGGAGACAGGTCGGTATTCAGTCACCCTCTCGTGCGCCGCTTCTTACAGGGCGCGAGGAGGAAACGTCCCGTGACGCGCGTCTTCGCGCCACAGTGGGATCTCCCTCCGGTGCTGCAAGCTCTGGGCAACCAGCCGTTTGAGCCTATTGCTCAAATATCTCTGAAATGGCTGTCAATCAAGACAGCCTTGTTGCTGGCCTTGACGTCAACAAAACGGGTGAGTGATTTATGCGCGCTCTCCGTACATCCAAGCTGTTTGGCTATTAATGGATATGGGAGCAGCGCAGTGTTGAGACCCAACCCTACATTCATTCCTAAAAATATTAGGAGTTCTTTCAGGTCTCGCACTATTACCCTGAGCGCCTTTTTCCCTGCCCCTCACAAGGAGGAGAGAGAGGAGCGTCTCCACAGACTCTGCCCAGTGCGCGCACTGGCGTGCTACGTGGAGCGCACAGCAGCTGTCAGATCAACACAACAGCTGTTTGTGCATTACAGTGACGCATCGGTGGGGAAACCCCTCTCCAAACAGCGGCTGTCACACTGGCTGTGTGACGGCATCACGCATGCCTACGTGAATGCAGGATGCACGCCGCCCCCGTCAGTCAGAGCTCACTCTACACGGAGTGTAGCTGCTTCCACAGCGCTTTTCGGGGGAGTTTCAGTGGAGGACATCTGTACAGCGGCGTCTTGGTCCTCACCCTGTCCTTTCATCCGCTTCTATCTGATGGATGTGTCACAAGGCTCCCTAACCCACTCTGTGCTTAGTGTGGCTGCTGGGGAGTCATAATAGGGTTTTTATTATGGAGTGATTTCTCTCACAACCCATAATCATAAAGGTTGCCACAACACACCTATAACGTGTTTGTCTTCCCACACACACACCTTCTTACTCATTCACAGCTTGGCTTGTGCCTCATAGATGAATGATCTATTATGACAGAGGTGGGACAATGCGTCCCTCTCCATTATAAAATATATCAATATATCTCCATCCTCTCATTCACCTTCGGTGAGTAAGGGTCAGTATGTTGAGGTGCTTATGTTCTACTGTTGGTATATCAGGGGTTATCTCTGGATCCAGCAGGGAGCAGACTATATCCGGCTTCGCCTCTAAACCAATAGCGAAGCTGTTAGAAGGCGAAGCCTATGCGAAATAGAACAATAGTTCTATGAGCATAGGCGTAGCCTTCTAACTTCGGCCCTGCTGTCTCCCTGGGTCTCGCTGAAGACTTACATGGGAGCAGAGCAGTGGGCGTGTAGGCCTTATATAGGAGGGCGCGCCCACCGGCCCTCATCCTGATTGGATGAGAGCGTAGATAAAAAAAGTTCAGCAGGCGCGCTAGCGCGCCATGGGTAAACCAATAGCGAAGCTGTTAGAAGGCTACGCCTATGCTCATAGAACTTGAGTTACAATACTTAACTATCGTTTTAGTGTTACCTAGCTAGCCTAACTGCTGCAATTTTTAGCTCGTTTAAAGTGTCTTTGTGTATCATGAAAAGCGCGCCATAATAATTTTTATGCCCTGTACAACTGGAAGCGTTGTGAATTTCTCTCTTGCTGACACTACCACCACAAACATCCTGTCGTAGTTTATTTCTTTGTCCCTTTGACAATCAAAGACAAGACTTGTGTCTTGTCTTTGATTGTGTCCATATCTATCTATCTATGTAACTAACTGTATGCCTGTCTGTCTGTGTAATATAAAGATATCTATGTAATATAAAATTATGTTACCTATGTTGCTATGTTTGTCTTACATAACTTTGTTCACCATTGATTGTGTTTAGTTAGACCTAGCTAGACACACTCTCTGTAAAGTCCTCTGAGACATACTTGTGACAAAGGGCTATATAAATAAACTTGACTAGTCATTATGAATGTAATTCTGTCACTTTAATTATTACTGTGTAATATGCATGGTGTTTTACTGTGTACAGGAAATAATGAAGAAGACCATCAACTTCTTCCCTGGAAGGATGAAGGTCTCTTTCAGGAAGGGTCCATCGGGCCATCTACGGCAGGACCCCTCTGATGAGGCCATGAGGATCAAAAATAATCCTGCACTTCAGGACAGGTCTCCCCCTCAGAAACATGACATTGTGAAGACTGATGCTCTCACTGTGGTCCTTCAGCGGGGAGGGGATGTGTCTGACCGACAGGAGGTGATGGGGCAGTATGTACTACAGTTTGGTAAGTACAAGGGGAAATCATTCCGCTGGCTCCTGGAGAATGATGTTGGCTACACCATCTCATCAATAAGGTAGACGACCCCCAGGGACACAGCAAGGACAGCCTTCTCTCATTTCTGGACTATGCCAGGAGCTTCCAGGAAATTGAAGACCTTAGGAAGTACCTACTCTCCAGACAGCCTGCAGCACCAGTGGCCTCAGAGGCAGACAATCTTCTTGGATTTGGAGCCAGGACCGAGGACACCTGGAGGCAGATCTGGGAGAGCAGGGCAGACGGATATGCTGCCTTCGTCTTAGGAGTCAAGTGCATCAAAAACAGCAAGATGTACAACCTGCAGCAGTACCTGCTCAAGCAGCAGAGGGCTGAGTCCTGTCCACCACCTGCAGAAGCCTCCACTACATCAGCTGCCTCCACACATATATTTCATCAAAATGCATGCAAATTGGTTGGGTTTGGTTGGGTTTTTATATACAGTATAGATGTTTTTGTGTTAAAGCTGGCGATATAAGATAGACAATATTTTGTGCCAATAATAAATGTCCCATATGGTGTAAAGCAGGACTCCCCTTGCCTCTGTGATGATAAAGGAGTTGGATGGTCTATCTAAACATGGTGAAAGTATCAAAACGCACGGTCGCCAACTAACTCCACACAATCCATATTAGAAAAGCGAGCCTCTAAACAAGCTGTTTGGACTTCTGTAACTTTGTGGCGTCACAAAGGTTCGCTCATTATCATTTGTCCGCCTACAGCACCATGGCTTTTGTAAGAAATAATAGACTAACAATGGATAAAAAAGATAAAACATAATAATTCTAAGTAGTAGTCTTGGCAGTGGTTTGTTGTCTTCTGTTCTTTCAGATTCAGGCTCTGATTCTGACTGAAACATGTATGGTTGGATAAAATTACATTGAGAGGTTGTCATTGTTTATTTATGGGAGTGATTTCACTACAGTTCAACACCTGTTGTTGGCGGAGCTGTGGTGTCTCACGTTCACTCTTGAAATGGTTTGGCAATCGGAACAGAGGGGTCGTTAATATTAATGAGTCTTAAAGACACAGCAACAGAAACTATAGTAAAGTATTGTAACTCAAGTTCTATGAGCATAGGCGTAGCCTTCTAACAGCTTCGCTATTGGTTTACCCATGGCGCTGCTAGCGCGCCTGCTGAACTTTTGTGTGGCTGAAGAGAAGAGAATGAGAATAATACAATTTGCCTACAGAAATCAGAGTTCTGCAAAACAAGTTTGAACAAGCAGCGTTTCTATACAGGCCCGCGGCGCATTCAATTATCGTTAAATTATAATTTCACTAATGTTACGCTACTTAAATTCCACAAGGGGACCTACCGTTAAAGTCTGTAGGACAGCAGAAGGTGTGTTATCAGGTTTATACTGTTACTAACACAGGCGAGTAAATTTTAGGGGAGAGCAGGGCAAGTTGTCACATTGGTAAATTGTCTCAGTGGCTTTATTTCTGAAAATAAATATTTTACAGCCAAAAGTCAAATTACAAAAATGTTTACTTTATTATTACAACGTTACCTATGTTGATTACAACAGTCTAAGTCAAAAGACTATAACATAAAAACAATTTGTAGCCTATACATGAAAGTAAATAATGAAAATCTTAAGTGTTTAATGAATAAAATTAATAAACATGTTTACAAACATTAATAAAATGCCTTAAGTTGGAAAAATGCTTCATCATCATCCTCCCAGTCAGATTCACGGCTCAGAAACACCTCAGATAAAACATCAAAAATAACATGTGCTTCTTCAAGACTCCCTACTTGTACATTACAAAGAATATCCTCCACTGTGAATAGAACATGACTTGCTCTTATCACTTCTAGGATTATTTCTGTTGTGATGTCCCTATTTTCAGTGGAGGTGCAGTAAATGTTCAGTTTTCCATAGACTCCGTCATGTGTTAGCAGTTCTCTCTTGTCCTCCAACAGAATCTGGATGGCTCTCCTCTGCTCATTACTGACCTCCCTTTGTCTGATGACAATAGGCTCTCCCACATGTTTTTTTCGATTTCACTGGCATTGCCATTACAGCAAGGGTCACAGTTGCAACATTTTGCACATACAGTATGTCGCAGCATGAATGTGCAGGACAGCCAGGGTCCAGTTTCTCTCCATCAAAGAGATCCAGCAATGTGACCCTCCTGCATTCAGTTGTATTGGTGACATACTGCTTCATCTTTGCAGAGATCCCCAGCATCTGTCGACCATGGAAGAGAATAAGGGAATGTGCTTGTGCACTATCTCTCCCTGCTCTGCCATAGGCCTGCATATATGCCTCAAGATCTTTAGGAGGGCCATAGTTCACAATGTGGTGGACGTCCACACCCATCCCAAGACCAGAGGTAGCGATGACAACGCGTAGGACAGAGGAGGGATCATTGAGGGAATTTGTGATGTGTTGCTTGATTTCGTTGTCTGTTTCAGAATGGTACATGTCCACAAGCCGGTTTTTGGAGATGTCAGCAGCCCCAACAGGCCACACCGACTTGTCTCCAAGCACTTTAAAAACATCACAGTAGAGTCTTGCACAGTCATCCAGACATTTGCAGTAAATAACAGTCTTCTCTGTATGAGGCACTTTTGACTCCAGCTCCCTGGCCAACCATGAAAATGTCACTGCAGGGACAGAGGACACCTTCTTTACGGCGAGGCGAATGTTGGGACGATCCGGGCCTTTCACAATTTCGACACCTCTGCATACCCAGGTGCTTAATCACACTCTGCCTTGTTGCCAGAGATGCTGTCGCTGTGATTGCCAATACAGGGACTGCTGCTGGAAGTATGGAGCGTAGTTCTCCCACATGTCCACACCACTCTCTGAAAGGAGCGTCAGTGTCTTGTCCTTCACCCCTGTAACACAATAATACCAATGATAAATGTCAATATTGGCAAATAGTGTCAAAACAGTTACATGACTGTTCTATAACACCCCTTTGTTTTGAGTAGAGGTGTATTAAACAACCACTTCACTGTAGCCTGGACCAATCAGGTGATGCAAAATGTGAAGCAGGCTAAATGTGGGGATGGAGGACAATAAAATGCCACTGTTATTAAACTTAGACAGGACTTTTAGCGCACATTTGATGTGAATGATTCTCCCCAGCAAGCAATTTTGCGTTTACAAGGCTAAAACATGGCTAATTTGGGCTGAAAGTTAAAGTTTATTAGACGTCTAATCAAATGAAATGATACCAACACCACATATTTATTGTTTACTTTGCTTACATGATAGGATATCATGCATCTCACAAGCTGTGTAGGCAAAAACTACATTGAACCAATTTAACTAAATCAAGGCTATATCTAGCCTGGCTGTTGAAATTACAGCTATTGCTTGCTGGGTCTCTTTTAAGGAGGCTAAATAGACATAACAGAATAATGACGATGAGACTTACCACTGAACGACAGTATGGACCTCATCCACAGCCATCTCCACAAAACGTTTGCGAAAAACATCATTTTGCTAAATCTTTCTCCACTTATCATTTGCCACGAACGTTTCAGGGGAACCGAAAACGATGTACACGAGTCCCTTGGCAATGTCTTCATCTGTATTTTGGTTCTTCGATGCATATGCAGCAGGTATGCCCATGTCGTTCAGGATTTTGACCTGCTCCTCCATTATAGAGACAAGTGGACTGATCACCAGGACGATGCCATCCTCTGGCCATTGTTTGGGGTTTTGTTTGGGTAGCAGTGAACACGCCGTTGGCCATACCTGGTATATCAAACTTTTGAGAAGTCTTGGCCCGGATGTCCGCTGGCTACACCGGAAACCCCGAAATATTGGCCGTCGGCCCCAGAGTCTAATCGTCGTCAGACGGCTAGACGATGGGTTCTGAGATTGCTGTTCCATTCATTCTGTTACATTCACTGATTCATTTACTGATTTATTCAAACACTGATTCAAACATTGATTCAATCTTTGATTTACACAAACACTGATTCTGATTCAAGCATTGATTCAATCATGGATTCATAGCCAACTGGCAAGATCTACACACAGAGATTGTCAGATGTTAGAATGGATTGACTGGAAATGATAGCAGCATACATAATAAAACACGTGTGATATACTCACTTCCAGTGCCAAGCCGGTTATGGGGGGCGGGTGGGGGGCTGTAGCCAATGGGCAGGATCTAAACACAGAGATTGTCAGATGTTAGAATGGATTGACTGGAAATGATAGCAGTAGCCATTGGGTTAACAAAGATCGTGACAGTCTAGCAAAGACAAAGTTTCATATTACTGTACTGTGATGGAAACACAGTCAGCCCTACTAACGTTACTCCTCATCATTTACTATAACATAGCTAGCTACAAAAAAGCTAAAAAAAAAAAAAGCTCACTTTGTTTCACGAATATTTCGAACACTTACTAGTTAGCTATCTTATCCAACTTAGAAACACGGTGGAATGGTGAACGCTTGCTGTATTATCAACTGCCATAACCGTTCTCACGAAGTTTTCATTTCAGTGTGAAATCAGCTGCATATGCCGATAGCCCCGATACAAGAGCCTGTACGCCAACGTCCATTTAAATATCTGTCAGTTTAATGTGTCCTTGCTTATCGGCAAAAACACAAACCTGGCAGGACAGAACTTGAGACCTTTTACGAATTAAAAAGAACTTCTGGTCAATTAAAATGTCAACTTGTAGAGTTGTTCACGCTGCCCGTCACCGCCCACCGCGGTGTGTTTGGTGGAAGAAGACTGGCGAAACAGCAGAAACAATTCTAAAAGTTTAAGCTATACTGAAAGCCGCTTGGTGTATCGGGTGTGCGCTGTAAGGACTGCCTCCTAATGATTTGCCCAGTCCATTCATGTTTTTTTTTTTTCTCTGTTGCTGGTCGCTGTGTGCTCGCAAAATGAATGTAAACAAAGAGGTGTATCCTAAAATATGGCGATTCCAAGGAGGTTCTATATTAACTGGAGGATTCATTTGAACGTAAGCTGCTCACCCAGCGCATACGCCAAAAAAGTATTTTTCTTCCTGGTTTACTTCCGTGATGTGCGGCCCACGGAACTTGCGCAGTAGTGTCTGCTTACGTATTCCCACCAGGAGTAGCGGGCCCACGAGCGAGCCCAGTCACGCTCTCGTCATCAAGTGAGCCGGTCAGGAGCGAGCAGCTGCAGGTGGGAGCGTGGGAACGGACAGTTTGGTGGGGGGAGGGGCGGCTGAGAGAGTAGATCAGAAGGTAATCTCCTAAAGTTCATATTTGTCTGCCCCTCAATACTTAAGGTTCATTCAGCGTCAACATGTAGATCTAATTTAGTTTTTTATTTATAAATAACCATTCAACTTTTGTAAGAGGATTTAGAAAGTTATGTACAAGATGGTGCTGTTATCTTCGATTCAAACAGGCGTACGTAATTAATCCAATCGAAAATACATTACATTCTGACATCTAAATGCAGCTTCAGTTCCTTGGTATTTTATTTGAGTTACTTAGCAGAACTAGGTAATGAAAATCATGAGTTGGCCCTCCTTGTACAAGCATTTACAGCACTTTGCCATGGTAGTTTGACAAGATGTCATCATACAGTTAGTTTATCTGTCAAAACTAAATGTCGACCTGGTTCACTTCCCTACACAGCAGCCTGGCAGCTAGACTCACAGTCACTACCATGCAGGCAGGTTAACCACACAGCATCATACGATACTGTCATGAAACTGAATTAGAAATCGCGTACAGGGCAAGTTATTTAAAATCGTTTATTAAAAAAAATTAAAAGAACATAAAGTTAATTCACAACGAAATACAAAAGTGATGAATAGTATGTAATGTCAGACTAGTTGGGTTCGCCAGACAGACTGTGGAGTACATGTCAAGTAGGCTAAAAACAAGGCTCAGAGGCGCGTGCTTGGCTCGTACCCTGGGGTGACGTCACACACAAAACAGCCTTTTATACGGCTCTGAGTGATTGAAAAAAAAATCGGCCTTCATGATTAAAAAATACATAATTGAAAGAGTGTTTTAAGCTCTTGTGTGGTGTTGTAGGAATCTTCTTAACAGTTTTAGAGGACTGTCTTTTACAATGGCCGTCTATGGGAAAAACGCTTTTTGGGCCGCAGGTGAATTTTAGGCTGCAGTACCACCGTTGGCCACCATGTCAAATTGGCAGCAAGGCTGAGACCTGACGCCTGGGGGCTGGGCGATTCCTGCTAGAACAACAGAAAGCTAGCTAACGTTAGCTAGCTAGCTAGGTAACGTTTTTGGGCTTCGGAGCTTCGGTAGTAATCAACAGCAAATATTCAAAGCTTCGGCCGGGGGGGGGGGTCATGTCGCGCACCTTCAAACTGCTTGGCTTTCCATACACGGGCAACTGTTTGCCCGACAAAGTTCACACACAGTCACAGTTCCTCCTCACAAAAACACAGCGCTGAAAACATACTGAACACACATAAAACTTCAATTAATAGCCCGGGCTTTTATTTGCTTCAAACACTGAACTCAACCGGCCTATATTTGGGACAGGCGTCTGTATGGGACAGGCCTTTAATTCCTTTCGCACAGAAGAGAGAGAGAGCGAGAGCGAGAGAGCGAGCGAGCGGTGGTCGAGCGAGCTAGAAAGTGAATGAAGAGAGGGAGCAGTGGTCGCGAGAAAGCCGGTGAATCAGAGAAATTAAACGTTATTTTCTGCATGTTTCACAGCGGTTACGTTCTAAAGCACAGAGAGAGAGGGAGAGAGAGCGAGAGCCCCGTATCAAAATACCGGTAGCCTACCTTAGAAAGGATGAAAGCAGAAAAAAGATCAACAGAGAAATTTCTTGCTGCTGCTTCTCCTGAGTTTTGTTCAGCAAATTTGACAACTGACAGCTTGAATTTCAGGTCGTAGGTCTCTGTGCCGCCATGGCGATCAGCAAATGTGACTGAAGTTCGAATGCAAGTAAAAAATAAATAAACTGCTTTGCAGCGTCAATGGCAACCGGCTTCTTATTGAGACCGGCCTTTATTTGTCAAAACGTGTAGCCACACCTGGCCAGTAAAAGGGACTCAGCGTTTCATTGGGACTCGGCTTTTAATTTAAGTTTTACGGTATAACATAAAGTTAGAGACAAGGGCTCAGACAAGCGACTTCCCCATACAAAAGTAAACTCTGACTCCGCAAGAGCGGAAGTGTGACATCACTATATAGACACCCAAGCAGCGATCATTACGTATAAAATTACATTTAAAAAAACGAATATCCGAATCCCAAAACTGAAAACCGAATACCTACCCAACCAACGAATATCCAAATAGTCAGGTCCAGCCCTAATTCTGTGCTAACTAGCTAGCCTAAGTTGGCTAAGTAATGAGCCGGCATCTGGGCTCTTCACCTGTGCTAACGTATATTAATGGCACACACGGTCGTGCCTTATTAGCTACTTTATTAAATGTCACAGAATTAACAACATAGCTATTTTATGTCAATTTACTTCAAGTGACAGCTTACCTGAAAACCAGTAGCGTCTCTCCTTCTCGAGTGCTGCTGTGGTCGCAAGCGAGCAAATGGTGAGAGTGGGCGCCTCTCTTTCCTACAGCACTGTTGCGGTGGCAGCAAAGTATTACCGGCAGTGGGCCGACATATCGGAGACGTTTGAAATAGAGCACAGAGATTAGAAGAAATCCGCCTATGGGCCGATGCTTGTCAGACGTTATGAACAGAATGCCGACGTACGATCTTAGGCCGACATCGGCGAGACGTATGTGTGCTATCTGGGATCAGCCTTGGCCACTTTTTTTTTATTACGGTGTTATAATGGACAGTGGTTTTTTTTTGTGCACTTGTTCTTGAGGCCTAGTACATACAGTACATTTGTGCACAGTAATAAGCAGGGGAAATGTCTGTCTAGCTTACATGAGGTGTCTCAAGATTTAGGAAAATACACTTTTATTGAACATAATAAAAGTATAATTTTTAAAACAATTATTGACATTTATTGAACAACGGGGGAGGAGTTATCAAGTTAACCCGTTTCATTTATTTTATTTATCCTTTATTTAGCCAGGAAGGTCCCATTGAGATACAGGATCTCTTCTTACAGGGAGTCCCGGAACCATGCCACCGCCATGCTGCTGTAAGACAGCGTTGAGGGCGTAAACACCCTTTGAACGTAGGAAGAGGAGTAGTAAAGTTAGTAGTTTGCTAATCTAGCAGTGAATGCCTGCTGCGGCTAAAGCTAGCAACCAACTAGCGTCAGTATTGTGTAAATTGACCTGGATATGAAGCGTCCGTAGCGCAAAATAATATAACGTTAGTTTCTAAAGAGATAAGACGGAGCCAGTAGTAGTGTTACAGTTCAGCATGTCAAGTGAAGAGGAAACATATCCCATTGCAAACTGTTATAAATGTTTAAAACATCCCACAGTGTTACAGAACTATCATGCAGTCAAGTAACAGGTGGAATCAATAGCTAGCGATGCCAGTCAGTAGTGTCGCCGCTGCTGAAAATCCGCTAATGTTAGATTTTTTTTCTTATCAAATGTATTTCAGCTGAGATGTGTCTTTATGGACGAAATGACAATTATCGACATGTGGTCATGGAAAAAGTGTCAAAAAATACAGGGGAAACACTGAAGCTAACGTTTGCTATGTGTGGCTCACTTTAGCTACATCATAAGTTGCTTACCTGTCCAATAAACGTAAGGCCAATTCCGCATCGCTCTCGAGTCCTAAGCTCCTTCACCTTTGCAGCAATATTCACTCTGGTTTTGGAGCAGCTTTCTTACTGCGGGCTTTGTCAGGTTTTTTAAGCTTACTGCAGTTCTGCCGTGGTTGCACAGATGAAACTGAAAGAAGTCCCGAACTCAAGAGGGGCGTATCATCCCCGGTGTCTGATTATTGCTAAAATAATAAAGAAAATATTTAAGACCTCTGGGAATCTCATTTCAGACTTTTTAATACAATTTAAGGCACAAAATTGATTTGAAAACATATTTGAACCCCAGTCACTGCGGGAAGGACTGAGCCTTATGGTACACGCTCTACTCGGTGAGCCACCAGGGCACCCTGCTTTTTCATACTTTTTAATGATCCGTGGATACCCTGTCTTTGACTTGCCTGCCTGCACGTTGCTCCAAGAGCAAGGCGGCACTCTCTGGCACGGTGCGGTGGGCTCCGCACGGGGCTCAGAAGGAGGGGGGTGAGGCCGCGTCGGCGCCGGGACCGGTGGTACGGTGCGAGGAGCGGCAGAGGCGTTTTGCAGGCGGCGTGCTCCTCTCTTTCCACCGGCCGAGCGTGACACCTGCTGGTTTCACCCGAATGCCGTCGAGCTGTGCGGGGGTCGCTGTGACTGGTGGTCTCAGACCAGTGGGACGTGGCGGCGGAGGTGGGCGCTGTCGTCGTTCACCTGCCGGAACAGCTCAGTCGCCTCCTGCAGGTGCGGACCAAAAAGGCCCCTCTTCTTGGTCTCCTTCAGAGCCGTGAGACTCAGCCACAGATGGCGATGCTGCAGTGTGGCCCAGGTCATCGGAGCCATTCTCCACCTCACCCAGGCACTGGGCTCCTGAGGCTGTTGCCACCTCCTCCACTTCGGGAGGGGAGAGGACAGATTTTCCCGCCGCCATGGCCGAGAGGGAGCTGCTCAGTAGAGTAATGTTGTTTGCTGCTGCAGCTGACTGGGCGGCGCAGGCATAGCTTCGGTCCCCTAGCTACTGGTCTTTTTTGGCAGGCAGAATTGGCTTCTTATCGGACATCCAACTCCCATGCGGGAGGAGGAGAGCGGCCAGGCTGGGCTCGAGCCAGGGGACGCCACCGTGCTGTGCCTCGGTCCTCCCATCCACCATGGTGAATGGCAGATAGGTGGTGACAGAAGTTGGCTCAGTCACCGCATCATCAATGCCGGGCGGCCGCCTTCACAACACCGGGGAAATCTTCGCTGATTAGGCGAGCCGGCAGTTTGGTGTCAACGGGGGGGGCAGTGAAAACCGACGCAACAGAGACGGATTCCATCTCCAATGCCGCGTCTCCACCATATCCTTCCCTCATCCGGGGGGCGGAGATGCGGGGAGATGGCAGCCGTGAAGTGGTGGGGGACCAAGAGGACCCGTCCTCCTCCTCCAGGAAATGGGCCAGACGGTTCTGCTTCTCCTGCTGAGGTAGGCCAGTGCAGCTTTGGCAGGGGGTAGAGTCTTCCAGACCCCGGCGTGCGTGCTGCTCGCCCAGACACTCGAAGCACCGAGTGTGGGTGTCGTGCCCGGCGAGGTAGCCAGGACAGGAAGGGCAGCGACGAGCTGGAGCTGAAGTGTCACTCATTTCGAAGTTGTAGAAGCGTAGTTAGTTCAGTCGAGCTGAATTAAAATGGGAGCAGAGCAGTGGGCGTGTAGGCCTTATATAGGAGGGCGCGCCCACCGGCCCTCATCCTGATTGGATGAGAGCGTAGATGAAAAAAGTTCAGCAGGCGCGCTAGCGTGTGATGGGTAAACCAATAGCGAAGCTGTTAGAAGGCGAAGCCTATGCAAAATAGAACAGCCTGTTCTTGGCAAGGCTCAGAGAGATGCTGGAAAATGAATGTGTAAAAATGGATTGAGGTTCTTTTGGTACACGACACCACACAAACACCTTTGAATGGACCTCAAGACATAAAATAAAACATTGGAAAGTATTCAGTGTTTCCCCCACAATTGTATTCTCAGTCAGGGTGAAAAAGCCTCTGAAACAGCACGAAGAGCATCATGTGACAGTAAAACTCTCCACTGACACCTAGACTACTGATCTTTTTAAGGCTTAGAACTTACTGAATGTTGATGTATTCGCATTATGATTGTTGCAGCTGGGGAGATTCAGTGCATGAATACTTCCTGTTAGATACTATGTGCGTGGAGTACTAGTAGGTTGTCAACAACTGAATCTTCCTCGGTCAGAAGGAAATGACAGGCAATCCAGGGACTAAATCCAAAGAACTACTTTAATTGCCACCACCACAGAATACAATACAAGTCTTGAGTATGGGCTACTGTGATCTCAGTCCCATTTAGTAATCATTTGGTTTGTGATTAAATAATGCTCCATTTATGTGGTTTTGCATATGTGTGTGGTTTCTGTAATACAAAGGATACAAACAGAACATCAGTAAATTATACGTAGTTTGTACATAGAATTATGTAACTTGGTTCAAATATCAATTAAGTAATGATTATAACAATTGAAAGAACCAAACTCACTAAGATATATGTACAGGTAAATACACCCATTATCATTAGGTACAAAGAAAAGGCATGCTCAATATTTGCAATACTGAAACATTCCACTAGGTGGTGCTCCAAGTCCAGTATAACCACAGCAGCCATTTGAGAAGCAGTGAAGGATACGTGAAGGACGGTTAGTCTGCTATTTTGCGCCCATCAACTACTTACAATATTACAGTTAACAATGTAGATTACCACAAATTACACTGCTGCAATAACTCAAGCATAGAGCCAAGAACAATAAACATGAATAAAAAATCTCCTGTCACTACTAAACATAAACTTTACCATGCTAATTAACTAAAAAAAAAACTCACTCAGCTTTAGCAACGTCCGCTATCTAGCCTGCTAATAGAATAAGCTATGACCGTCTACAGGCACAAAATGATTACCAAGTATATTAACATGCTTCTGGTACACTATTGACATTACTCACATTCATTTAGACGCACACATGATCTCAAAAATAAGGAAGGGAAAGGAGAATGACACTCAGTTTAAAGAGCTGCATTCCAGTCTACTTAATGCGCCACAGGTCGGGAGCAAACTGAAAACTAATTACGGACGTGTCATGTGATCATTCTAATTAAAGGGCAAACTGACACATCGAGTCTCTAGGGAACACCAGAATCCTTAACAGTCTCTAAGAGATAACAGGGAGTTTTTAACACTTTCTTCGTGATAAATTAATTATGTATTACAGATGCTGATGTAAATTAAGCCGTCTTTGTTCTCTTAACAGGAATTGCAGCACAGTGTCCAGAGAGGATTTTCTGTTGGAGCACTGATACCATTTTAACTCTCCCCTCTTTTCACTTCATTTTTCTCTGTTTTACACCACTAAATACTGGGGCTAATAATAAATACTTTTAGTTTATTTTATTTGCAAAGTCATTGAACATAGAAACAAGCTGCTTGTCTGGTGATGTCATCACTTTTATTGTATAGAAATCATCACTACAGTCACTAACAATCTACTGTAAAGAAAACATCAAGTTAGCTTTCATTTATCTGGGTACCACCGACGCAGTGTTGGGAGGGTTACTTTTAAAACGTTTTCCACTACAGATTACTGAATACATGCCCTAAAATGTAATTTGTAATGTATTCCATTAGATTACTCAAGTAATTCGTATTCGTATTCTAAATACTTTGGATTACTTTTGGAATACTTCAAAATCGTCTTGCTGAGCCCATTTGTCTGGGTCACTCTGAATGTAGTTAACACTTGCTTAGGAATGACCTTATTACTGTCTTCAGAGGAAAAGTTATGCGAGTATGTAAACACAAATGTGGTATGTTTTGTCCTGCAATTGATACTGTCTAAAGAAAAATGGCATCCACCAGAGAACAAAGTCTTCAGTAATTAATTGAATTAATTTCCACAGCATCAGTTAACCGCAGCATCAAGTAGAGTAAAACACATTAGACAAACATTAAAGAAAAAAATAGTAATTTAAAACAAATTTCCTGCATTTCTACACCACCTAACCTCTTGGATTAAGTCAAGAAACAGCAACCCTGTATAATGTTAACCTAAAATGTAAAATTATGTTATATTACTAGATTTCAGCATTGAGGTGCTTACATTCATGATTTTGCATAGGCATACTAACCTAAAAACCTTTTATTGGGAACCGCGAGAAAGTTTCAGAGCGACAGACACAGAGCGTCCCCGTAACCATAGCAACTCACTCTCACTCCTGCCTGCGTGCACACGGCGCGAGAGGAGAGGGAGAGACGCAGAAGAGCCGCTGACTGAGATTACTCTGAGCAGCATGGGAATAAATTACAATATAATATATTTGTGTATATTTCTCGCTATTCAGATGGTCTGAATAACTCTCTGCTGCTCGGTGCTGCTCTGTCTCGTCTGTCCTGCTGTCAGTGTCATTTTTTCACGTCGCAACGTTATCAGTTATGATTTGTTTTTTCACTGCGTGAGAAAATGGACTTGAGGCATGAGAGCGTGTGAAAAATGTCAATTGCCTGAGTGTCACGCAATCAGATTTATTTACTTATTAATCGAACTTTAACCCCTGTTTGTAAGTAAAATGTTCTTTATATTTCCATGTCAAAAACGCATTATTGAGAGTGTCCTGGCTGTGTGTCTCCTCCAACATTGCCATTGTCTTGTGGTGTGTGGCACACAATTTTTTTAAATCTGTTTATGGGAAATGCGTGCCTCATATGAATTTTAGAGCAAATAAAACAAAACAAACAAAGTAATCCCTTCAAGTAATCTATTTTTAAAGACAGTGTTACGGCCCTAGCCGTATTTATATTGTTTTTCTATTTGTGTGTACTGTATAACCCTGTTTGTGGTGGAGAGTGAGAGCTCTCTCTTTTGCTAGAGGATCTGTGTGCTCACTGACAGGTGCCGGTTGTTCCAGGTGGATTGGTTCCTCCAGTGGATTGGTTCCTCCAGTGACGTGGCCGCTGCGGATTGGCCGATCCAGATGCCGGCCTATTTAGCTACCGTGCTTGTGTTGTATGCAAATCTCATGTGTAAGTCGCTTTGGATAAAAGCGTCTGCCAAATGTGAAATTGTAATTGTAATTGTGTTCTCGAGGAGACGCCGGGGGTCGATGTTGGCAGCGGAGCCTCGTCCCTCCTCGTTCTTCAAACTTTGTTATGCTTTGGCAAACTTTGTGAAATCTGTCTGTTACACTGTGTAAATAGCCCAGAGCTTGTACATAGATTAGCCTGAAGCAGTAGGGGTGAACCTCCAGTTTCTTTTAACCAGTTTTTCCTCTATTTTTGTTAGGTTAGGGAGTTAGGTTTAGTAGATATCTTTTGTTTGTTCTTTTGTTCGCTCAGGGTTTAGATAGATCTGATAATATACATCATAGGTCTAGTCGTTTTTAGATATTTTAATGCAGAAATGTTACATATTATACCTTTAAGTGAGTTAAATGGTAGGTTCTTGAAAAAAATCACAATCTTTTGTTGCTGGCTTACAATTTTCAATCATTCCTGCAATTCTAATCCAAAATAAGACAAAAAACACTGCAAATTTCATTGCAATTTTTGATAATACCAGCTGCAAAATAAGTCATTTTCTGCCAACATGTTTTCTAAAACGTGTGAATCTTGAGAGAGAGCAAGAGAGAATTAGCCGTGGATTTCAGCGGTGTCCCAGATGAATTTGAGCGGCAGGTCCTTCATTTTCTCCTGGAAGACCCGGTCAAAGCGCTCGCTCTGGGCCACGGTCAGCGAGTTCTTCCAGTCTCCAGTGGTACCTGGAAAAAAACAACACAAACACACACAGCAGGCGATAATTTCCCACTGAATATCTGATGATATTATAAAAATTTTAATCTAAAAATGTTCTCCTCCTGGTCCCCCCTTTGTTAATTTTCTCCCCATCACTACAAACAATTTAGGGGATTACCTTTATGTTTAGCACGTAATGGCCCTCAAACTTCTGTACACTGATTAGTAAAAACTCTAATCCTTAAGAAACTCCTTAAGCATTATTGTACTCCCTATACTGTTTATCACAACACAAGTTTGCTCTAGTCCCGGTCAACTTGAGCCCCGTAGGATCTGGTTTTGACTCAAAGTCTACTGGTCAAGGAATTGACTTGGAAATGACTAAGGGGGTCTTAACTACAGACATGCCCCAAGGTGAAAACCGAGCGCTCACCTTTCCTGAAGAACGTTCCCTTGCTGTGGTCGTTTATGTCTTCAGGCAAAAAGTCATAGTTGGCTGCTGGATCGCGACTCATGTTTTTGAAAGTCGCCCTCTCCACGATGCGGTCTACAGTCGCGTCCGACAAGTTCTTCCCTAAGAACTCACACAGACGCACCACTGCCGACCGCAAGTCCTGAAGCACAACAAAAATTAACAAGATTTGTGTGTGTGTGTGTGTGTATGTGTGTGTGCACTACTGCTGTTCACCTTGCTCATCTCTTCGTAGCTGAGGAAAAGGATGTTGTACTTGTCCTGGTTTGTGTACCATCCTCTGACATGGTCGAACCAGCTGCCTCCAATCACTGACAGAGAGAGAACGACAAAGTGAGCAAAGATGGGGCTCTTTCTTCTACATTGTATCTGTCTATATACAGCAGTGCAATCAAACTGTATTTCCTCTACTCTTCTTTAGAGGTGGGGGGATAATAGTTTCTTATATGCATCACAATTTATTCTTGAACAATTCCTCATCGAGGCAGATAACTCAATAATGTGATTTTAAAAATGTAATTCACAACATTATGACTTTATGTTTTTTAAAAGTGGGCTCTATGAACTGGCAGCTAAACCATTTGGATGGTGCTATGTGAACGGATGTAAAACGTGCGTTTTGTTTACATTCAAGTGAAGCTGTGAGAGATTACTGAACAACAAGTGCAGAGGGAAATCAGCAAAGAAACCGGTGAATGTAACTAGTCTTCACAGGAACCGGGTCATGTGCAGGTAACCCAGATGATGTGGGAATTTTTGGCGAGCTAATTGCACATTTACCACATCGTTGGTAAATGTAGTACATGTGTACATGTACCACATCGCTGGTAATGTACAAATTGACTGGTACATTGACCGTTTTTCCATATAAACTGTAACATATACCTTTGTATTACTCAAATTGCTGCATTTTACATATTTAACAAGTTTGAAAGCCCCAAATGTCACAAAATACACTCACATGAAGGTCTACATAAACCTTCTCAAAAAGAAAAACATAAAAACAGTGAGTTGTGTGGTTCTCTGTGACAGCAGTGGAGTGCGAGTCTCTGTGAAAGTTGGCACTGCATCACTTACTTTGTCCGGCAAGGAACTTGTCCATCATTTCATCAAAGTTTTCAAGGTTCTCCAGCTGAGTGACCATATTGGAGTAGTGGAAGTAGGACACCATAGCATCCTTAGGGTTCCTCATCACGTAGATCACCTGGGGAGAGAAGGCAGGGCAGATGACATAGAGCAGTGGTATCCAATCATGTGCCATGCAGCACCAAAAGTATGCAGGTTTTCATTCAAACCAAACACTGACCGCTTATTTCACTCATAGAGGAAAGGCAATCAGCTTTCACAGCCACAGTTGCCTAACAGCTGAGGACCTCCAACATGGCCGGTAGAGGGTTTGTTACATCACCCAAAAGCTATGTGTGTGTGTGTGTGTGTGTGTGTGTGTGTGTGTGTGTGTGTCTTAGCACATGGCCATTAACAGACTTTGGCCTTCCTCTCGCGTAGGCCCTTGGGTGCGAGATGGTGCTGCAGATGGGTGCAGAAGAGCCGTGGTGAGGGCCGGGTGCTGTAGCTCTGGGATGAGAAGGGGGAGCGTTGCTTGTTGTAGTTGTTGTCCTTGTCCAGGTACTCCAGCCAGGGCATCAGGTCATAGGTGTAGCTGTCCTTCCCCTCTGGGAAATCCTCCTCGTAGATCAGGGTCACGATCCGCTGGGTCCACACTGTTCCTGGTTGGTTTCAATTCAGTTTAATGTTAGAACGGTTTAGTGTGAGTAGTGCAGTTAAAGTGATAATCCAGGATATTTTAATTCAAGATAACATTTACATTTCACTAATTGATATACCACAATAGTGATTCAAACTATATCCGGTTCATGAAAGCTTTTAATTTTCGGTTGTTCTGAACACGGGTGTCTGGTAGGTATTTCCTGGGACAAATCCTCCGGTGCACAGGGAAGTATGCATTCTACGTTTAGAGTCTGTTTGGAATAAATAGAAGGTGTCACAGGTCAGGAAGGACTCAAGTGCGGAACTGCAGGCAGGAGTACAGTAAAAGCATCAACTTGATCTGGCAGAGAACTGGTGTACAAAGACTGGCATATACTACTGAGACTAAGGAGGAAACTAGGAACAGGTGTGTGGTAAAACTGGCAAAACTAGTGGACTCTTAGTGGACAATTTTATCGGTCCTTGGAGCGCCCTCGCCTCCTCAAAAGAGACGGTCTTCACCCTAATAGAGGTGCAAAGGTATAGGATGCTCTCTGCAAATGTTGACTTCTCCCTCAATACCAGATGCCAGCTATACAAGGAGCAATAAGGTTGCAATCCTGTGTCGTTGCCCCCAGGGTTCTTACCAGCTTTCACATATATACTCTCTCTCTCTCTCTCTCTCTCTCTATCTCTCTCGCTCTTTCTCTCACACAGACACACACACGCACACGCACACGCACACACACACACACACACAAAGAGTTGCAGATTTGCAGATTTGTTGTTTAAGCCAAAGAACCATTTGACAATCTCATGAATGCTATTTTACTCAAAGTGCCATCCTCAAAAAAAAGCATGGGGATATTTCATGAAATCATAGTATTTTATTTTTGCTTTGATCTTGGTAGCTTACTGTGATTGAATATATAGTTTTATGGGAAATATACAGTACTTAACTGTGTTTAATTATACAGTAAGACTGTAGTTGGCCCACTGTAACTACATTAACATTTCCAACATACACCTATGCACAAAAGCATAGTCACAAATATATAGGCCTACATATGAGATAAAATCTGATTGTGATTAATCTCAAACCGATCTTACCTGATTTGGGGAAAGTAACAGCAAAAACATCATCGTCTCTGATACTGAAGTCTTCCAAGCTGTCGATGTACTCCGTCGTAAGTTCATATTCGTCATATACTGGGAAAACACTGCCTTTATATGCGAACAGTGAGTCACTGAGACGTTTATATTCTTGCTGAGCCATAACTGGAGCCAGCACACTCAAAATAAAAATGTAAAATTGACTCAGAAAAAAATAAATAAAATGGTACAAGAGTATATAAAAGCAGATGGGGACTCAGAAGACAGCAAAAGGCCAAGTGAAGGAAGGTAAGTGTTGAGGTGTGTTTTCACAGCAGCATCATTTGAAGCTGATGTGCCTGAAGCTTTGGCACGCCACTTGCTGAGCTAGTTTCTGTTTCTGGTTTTCAAACTGGAAAAAAATGTGGGCTTGCTCTCTCAGCAATCATTCCCATCAGCTAAAACTTACATTAAGTCACTTATAGAAGAGCTCCAACCATCAGGGATAAGCTCGTCCCGTCATCTTCCTGCAAAACACGTGGACAATGCATGGCTAAAAAGACCTACAGGCACTTACAAATGTTTGAAGAATACATGCAATCATTGCATTAACATTTATCAAAACAAATAATTTATTGATTTAAAGACGAATGAAATATACAAATAGAAACATTTCATTAGGCCTAATTGCAACACCACCTTTGTGGTCTACCGTCTCAAGTGTCCCTGTAATTGTTTCTATGTAGGACAGGCACAGACACCTGGACAGGGTCTCAGAACACAAATACACCATCAGGAAATAAAATCTTGATTACCCTATGGCAAAACATTTTTATGATGACCTGAATGTCTTGTATTGTCCCATTACACTGTATGTAAGTTACTGTTGTACCTGTACCCCTGCATGTTTACAGTAAGATAAGACATCACTTTGTTAATCCCCTTGGGGAAATTTCAGTTTGTAGCTATTATGAAACACTGTAGCTCTGCCCTCTGAACAAACAGCAGCCTGACAAACCTGTCACGCTGCCCTTTCATCTGAACAGAGAGAACTTTCTACCTTTTCCCTTGTTCTTACCTCTTGCTCTATCATACGTTATCATATACATAATCAGTCAAGGTACAGGAATATTTTGTAACAGAGATAAACTGTGTGTAACCCCTTGTTACCAACAAACAATTAATTCCTTCACATAGTTTACTGATCCTCACTCTGTGATGGAGGCTCTGGGTACGGGAGCTGAACACGCAGCAACCCAGTTCCTCTGTCCAGGCACTGACTCTCTCACACACACACACACACCTAGACTGATATTCATCTTGATGCTTTGGCAATATTGTCTGTGAACTTTCATGCCAATAAAGCACATTGAATTGAATTGATAAACTGTGATAAACCTGTGTTGTCAAATGGTTGTAACTCCTGCACTCACTACAATTAGTTCACTTTTATTAGATTACTATTATTTCCTGGTGCATATCAGTTATAATTAAAAGAAATTCAAGCTCATTTAAGTGTCATAGCTCAAATAAATGTACGCAGTCACCAAAAGATTCCTGTTGATTTTCTGTAGAGAAGGTCTATGTGATACAACAGATTAGAGTTTTGTCTCTGGGGTTTTTAGCCTTGTGAGCAAGTTGTTCATGTTCACAGATATTGGTCGAATGGTCTTTAAATATTATATTTACCTTTAATCCCATTTGTGCTACAAAGAACATGATACATCCACTAGAGGGTGCCACTGTCTTCTCAATGCAGCCTTTATTGGCTGGTTTTATAGACATTCAAGGACATGTGGGGTCGTGGGGGACCGAACCAGCAACCTTATGGTTACAGCGCAAAGTCTAGAGTGTGCCAGGTCATGTCTCATTAATTTGTCTCTCTATTGCTGTCCAGGAGCCATGTTCTTCTAATCCTTGTTTCCTGTTCCCACCTGAATATTTCCATTATGTTTTACATCTGAGAGAGTCTGGGGTTCAATTTCCACTAGGTCTACCTCAGCTAAAAATGATCAGCCTCATGTTTCTGTACTGCACTTTGGATAAAACATGCTATTTAGATGTTTTTCCCCTTTTCCATTCATCAAATGTAACTCAGCAAAATTGCTTCCATTCCCAGCAGAAAGACATTAGAGGATATCCTCAAAATGTTGTGAAGGCAGGTAAATGGATTTGGTTGCCTTCCAGTGAGATATTGCAAAAAGCCATTAATTTATAGATAATTTAATTCAATTCAGTACTTTTCAATACTTTATTGCCATGTCAACACAGTTGATAGGAATTTGCAAAAAACAGACCGAACAGAACAGACAAAAAACACACACATAAGTAAATAAAATATATAAATAAACAAGAACAAAAACAGTTATCACATTTATACATTCAAACATACATAATACGATAAAGTCCTAAAGTGCTTTGTGCTGCTACATTCATTTTAAAGTGCTTGTTGCCTTGTGCTGCTACCTACCTACTTTTAAAGTGCATGTTGGCTAATATTTGCTCTACTTGTGCGTAACGAACAGCCTCAGGATATGTACTGTTCCTGAGGCGAGATGTCCTGCACCTAAAACTCTGTAATCTCCTTCCGGAGGGGAAGGGAGGGGAGGGGAGGGGAGGGGAGGGGAGGGGTTTGAAGAGGGAGCTAGCGGGGTGAGAGGGGTCGGCCATCACCTTCTGCGTCTTGCGTCTGATACATGTGGCATATATGGAGGACACAGAGGGAAGGTCACAGCCAATGATATCTGCGTACAACTCTTTCTAAGTGTCCCCTCTCAAGGCGGTTGTGTTTCCACACTGAGACTGAGAAGGCGAGGACGCTCTCCACAGTCGCTCTGTAGAAGTGCAGCATCGCCTCTCCAGTCACGCCAAACTTTTTAAGCTGGTGCAGAAAGTGAAGCCTCTGGTGGGCCTTGTTCATTATGTGGCTGGTGTTGACTTCCCACTTCAGAGTGTGGCATATGGTGGTGCCAAGGAATTTAAAAGTGTCAACCTTCTTCACTATCTGGAGTAATAATTTATATATCTTTTTTTTATTTATGCAAAAAACATCTAACAGTAATACCAGTTTATGCTTACAAAACATCTCAGCTTTATAAATCAACATTTTTTACAGTTGGGAATATCTCGAAAGAAAAATATATATTTATATATATTATATAAGACTTTCAATCAATAGGACAAACAATGTGTAAGACATGGCTTTGTGAGGATTTTATTTTTGCTGCAATTAGCACCCCCATATGGCCATGTTATGTCATAGCCTCTGGAGTGTGGAGGGGTAATGTCCCTCTTCTCCAAATCATCCCTCAAACTTTTTATGGTTTGCAAATGGAAATAATGTATTTGGAAACTTGCAATTATTTATCAGACACCTGTTCTATTATTGAGATGGGAAATTTAATTTTTTTTATTCTCTTTCTACCAGTTTATCTCTAGAGACAATATATGAGCTGGCCTTCCCATTCTTTCTATGTGGCTTGCATCATTCCCTATAGTTTATTCCACTGCTAGTTGCTGAAGTCAATCAGGGCAGAGAGCTTGGAACAATCGCAAAGGATTTGGGGACTTAACGATGCTAATCATGACATTTAATTGGCAGAATGGCATGTTGCATTGGGAGGCGGGTCAGCATGTCAAACCTGTCCTCAGCCTCTGCTGAGAGGAAAAGACTGGATGTAAAACCTGGGACTTCAGCAGAGTCAGGGGACCCAAAAAGATATGGAGTCACTATCATGTCATACTTTGGCAAATTACTCCCAATAAACTTTCTCATTTGTTTAGTAGGGTTTGTGTTTCAGTGGAGGGATCCCTCCCTATCCTGGCAAACTTGGCCCTGGTGTTCACTGTAAATTGCTCAGCGGGTTGTTTTTAATGGGATTATAATGACAGTTATGGTTTGCAAGAATTGATGTTTGTGACTTTTATGAGGTGTGAGTGAAGGGGCGGGTCTAGGCGGCTCATAAAGGCAGGAGGAATGTTAATTGGTCGAGGCCACTGCTGCCCTCTTTGTTCTGGCCTCTCATACTGGGCTTCTGTTGTGCCCGTTAAAGGCCAAGGAACTGATTTAAAATCTGTGACTTTAACCCCCCCACACCCTATCCCACCAACAACCCCCCCTCCCTATTCTCCCTTCAGGGTTTTTCCTTCCTACTCCCAAAGAAAATGGACCCCTTTGCTTCTCTCATTTCCTCCAAGTTGCTTAATCAGGTGGTCGGAGCCCCCCTCCCCACCGCTTTCACCCCGTTGTTTTTGATCCAGTGTTGGGGGAGTAATTTCATCACAGTTTTTTTTTTTTTTTTTTTCTGTGGCCACACGGACGACTGCAGTTCCAACCAGGACCGGCCAGATGACTCTTGTACTGGGCTGAGGGGGTTTTCTAACAGCCCAGATGGGATTTGTGTCAATAGAATCTTTTTCCATTGAATGGAAATACTAACTAAAAAGTACTGCTTTCCATTGAAATGATAAAAGAAATGCAATTGAGTTGTATCATATTCCAACACATTTTAAGGACTTTAGTTTTAATCACTGGCAAATGTCCACGCTTTTTAGTGCCTGGGTTGAGTTTTTTTCTTCTTTTCAGTTAATTCCAGTTTGGTGGCTGGACAAACTGCTGCAGTTATACTAAAATCTTCAAACTACAGTTCAAACTCTAGCAATTGTGATATTTTAACTTTCATTTTGAATTTGTACCTGTCTCTTTAGGGGTTGAGAGAGTTTCATAGCCCAAAGGCAGATGAAACTCATCCTGTTGTTCTTTGGAACAGGATGAGTGGATGGAAGGCATTCGGTTTAAAAAATAAGATGAAGAAGAACGATGTGGGGGTAAAGTCAACGGAGGGAGGACAGAGGGAGGGTGAGTCTCCAGGTCCAGATAAAGTGGAAGTGACGTCTGCCACACACACACACACACACACACACACACACACACGTCTGATTGGCCTACCACTGGGCTGCTGTTGATATGTCCTGTATCTCAGAGCAGTCCATCTCTCTCTCTCTCTTTCTCTCTCTCTCTCTCTCTCTCTCTGGATAAGTGGGTTCAGTTCAGTTCAGTTGTATGTATTGCCAAGAATACTATGAAGAACATAATAAGAAGCACTCTCTTATGTTCTCTCCCTCTCACACACACACACACACACATACACACACACATGCACACATAAACATACAGATACACACAAAGACTTTCATCCATACACACATTCTCACTCATGTACACAGTCCTATTTTGAAGTAAAGTCAAGTCACTATGGTTGTGTACCAAGATGTCAAGATCTTTCAAACATCAGGAATCGCACAAACATTTATCAGATTCCCCACCGAAAAACGCATTAGAAACAAATGAAAACAGATTGATAACTAATTTGATAAGTGTTAAGTCTACCTGAGTTCTCACATATGTGTTCATATATATACTTTATATCCCAATCTTCTGGGGTAGAGTTTCCCACCCTGAGTGTTCAAAATGGCTGCCGTGGGAATAAAGTCAATATCCCCCATGCATAAAACAAAGAGACTGAGGGATAGAAAGCAGAACTAGGGGTAGAACATGGCTGGCATCTCCTAGTGTGGAAAATAAGCCCTGTGATTTATGCTGTACATTAACAGTTATATCACTCAGCATAGGAACACTGACAGACCACACAGGCTAGACTTAGTGGTATTCATGAGACTCACAGTAAGGGGGGTGACCAGAGGAGGAGGGAGGGGCTGGTATCTGTCTTTTCAAGTAAAAAAATCTGGTAATATAGCCCTCCTACAGTGACCACATCACCGTATTCAAATGTCTACGCTTCTTTCAGAGTGCTCTCATAAAGCAAAGTCTCATTATTTCCACCAGGTGCAAAATGAGGATCAAACAGGAATGGAGAGCCGTGACGTTTTTCTGTCAATAGGAATCAGTTGCCACTATAATACCCCATTATAATAATCTGTAATGGGCCCACAAAAGGTAAAATGTAAGATAAAGCTGAACTGAGGAAAATTAAATGAGGTAGGGGAGAGTGGGGTAAGTTGTCACGTGGGTAAGTTGTCTCAGTGGCTTTATTTCTGAAACTAAATATTTTATAGCCAAAAGTCCAATTACAAAAATGTTTACTTTCTTAATAAGAGGTTACCTATGTTGAATACAACAGTCTAAGTCAAAACACTCAACTCAAACATTCAATCGAGCAATTTGTATACCTGAAAGTAAATAATGAAAATCTTAGTGTTTTCTTCAATTTTTTTTCTTATAAAGGAATCAAAATAATTTTACATTGTGACACATAAAAGCAAGGCTCGGCTATAACCTGATCATAAATTTGAATGGTTTCGTGAAGCTCTGTGCTCAGGGAAGGGACCTTTGTCAGGAATGCCTGGGTGGGGCATGTTGTCACAATGATTTCGCGGCATGTTCTCATGACTATTCAAATCCTTTTTACGATTAGAAATAGCTCTACATTCATTCTTTTCTGAATAAATATGATTTGGGTACTTGTGGTACACCCACAGACCTTTGGCTTGTGTAGCAAGTGATCTCACTGCTGGTCAAGCCTCACATACAGTCACAGACGGTAGGCTGCATAGGAACATTACTATTATTACTGTTTTCTTCAAGTGACTAAGAACCATTTTGCATAATAAAACATCAAATGAAATGTGTATATATTACATGTACATTAATATATCATACTGTTAGAAACTGCATCAGAACTTTGAGCATCCCAGGATAGGTGAGGGAGGGAGGGGTTATTTTACCTGGTATGTGGTGGGTGTTGATTTCTGAGATGAAGTTGTTGTTTTCAATTTCAATACAAGAGTGTGTTTTTCATGTTATTATAGTATATATACTTCAGAGGAAATGTAATTGTGTGCACAAACACAGCATACTTGTGACAACATGACCCGTCATGTGTGACAGCATGCCCTGACATGGGGTAAGCTGTCACAAGTTGTCAAGTTGTATTTCATCAGTAATAACTTTTTCTTCCAGTAAATTGTTCAAAATGTAAAAATGTCATTTTTTAGAGAAGATCTTAATCTAGCTAGAAAAATATATATTTTATCTCAGAAGCAAGGCATTACTAAGAAATACACCAATGAGTAAAAAGTGTGACAACATGCCCTGCTCTCCCTTATACCGTATGCTTGTACCTCTCAACAACATTGAATAATTTCTGAGAAATCCCTATAACTCAAAACATAATTTATAAAAAGGCCAGAATTTAGGAAAATTAAGTGAGATACATTTATGTAAGTACCTCTCAACAATGGTAGAGTATGTCAAAATTCATAATACATACACAAACATATCAAAAGATGTTTTAATAAAGTCTATCATCAAGGAACAGGGAGTATATAATTGAGGGAAACTCTTCTGGTTATGATGAATTTCCTCATTGTCTCATTTTAACCGTTCAAAAGCACATTTTTGTCATACTTTTCATACTTTGTACTTTGCAATTGCCACTTGTGCTATGTTTATACCACACCATATGCTCTATTTTTATTTGTTTTACTATTTCTATTACAGTGGAGAGAGTCAGGACATGGCTAAAGCATTATTTACACGGGTCTAATATTTCCTGGGGACATCCAGTGATTTGTAACAATTGATTGTTGGTCATTTTAATCACATGCAAGTCTGCCATGTCTTTAATTTGTAAAAATTCCAGCACAAATTACCTCCCGTATTGTGGTGAATACAGACGTCCCTGATAATACTAATCCTGTGTGAAATTTCTTGCTCTTCTAGCCATTTTTAGCTTCCTCCTGTCATGCAAAATTGGTTTTGAATGCATTGTTAGCACAAAGTTCAAGTTTTGCTTTGTTAAATCAGGAAGTGAAAAATTGTAACATCTTGACCTTGTGCAGTTTTATCCGGGGCACCAGTGATTTCAGCAAATTTCATTATCCTGTGCAACTGCATTTCATGAAAGGCAGAGGTCGGGGGTAATAATTCATTAATTACATGACGTCCCCACATTATACTAGTCCTGTGTGAACAGGGCTTAAGATACATGCAACAAAGGTAATGAGATGGATTTGAACCTGGAGTACATGGCATGTGCCTCAGCCCGCTGAGTCATCCTGTCTCTGTGAAGTTTATGCCATGACAGATAGAGAACATCGGCTATCTGTTGCAGTCTCTCCATAATTTCCTGGGGAAGCGTTCCTTTTAAAAGACAAGGTTGGAGTTGCCGGGGAGTCGGCTGATAACCGCTCAGGTTAAGATGAGGCAGGAGGGGGAGGCGTAGTCCGACACACACTATCAGACGACGGGCCTCCGAGCAAACAAACAACTCTGACCTCTCAAAACAACGGCACTGGGGAGTAGCTGATAGAGAGAGACGGATAGGTAGAGCTTGGTTTAGGGGGGGTCGGGGCAAAGGGGCATGGAGGGCAAGAATTATCTGAGCCCTGCATGATCTTGGTGTCTATCTGAATCAGAGGGTGTGTGTGTGTGTGTGTGTGTGTGTGTGTGTGTGTGTGTGCCTGCCCATCAGAGTTTCCCCTACCATTGATTAGGGGAGGTTGGTCACCCTGCCTTAAAGGGTGATTTGATTTTTTTTTTTATCTATCACCATTATTGGCCATGAAAAGTCTACACTCAGCGATGTATTTCCACAGTCAGAAGCTCCTACTGCAGGTTTGTCCGACTTCCCGGTCCAAATCATATGGCGTATCATCCTTTATTGAGCTGCTAACCCTAAAATAATTTCACTCTGGGTTTCAGTGGAGAGTTTTAGTGTCCCATAATGCTCTAAATACTGTTTCAGAGGCTTTTCCACCCTGACAAGAATAAAATTCTGGGATACAACTGGCACGCATGTAAGTGGGAGTGGTAAGTGTGTGTGTGTGTGTGTGTGTGTGTGTGTGTAGTGGGTGTGTGTAGTGTGTGTGGGTGTGTACGTGCATGCACTCGTGTGTATGTTTTAGAGAGAAAAACAGAGTGAGGAGGGAGGTGTGGCTGCAGAAGGGAGAGTTCGGGGAGCGGGGTCAACAAATTCTTTGATTACTGAACCTTGTCATTCAGATTGCAAAGCGCTTTAAAACTCAGCAAGCAAACCTGATGGCAACAGGGTCTTAACAAAACCTGAACCTGCTGAAGACCCAGTCCAAATCCCATCACAACCTTCATTCCGTTCCAAAAGACAAAAAGATTTTTTTATTATTTTTTATCTATTTTATTTACACCTCCATTTTATTTTATTTTGCAGTCTTGTCAGAAGTCATGTCAAACTTATTGGTATTATTATTAGTAGTAGTAGTAGTAATAGTAGTAGTAGTAGTAGTAGTAGTAGTAGTAGTAGTAGAAGCAGTGGCAGTAGTGGTGGTGGTGGTGGTGGTGAGGGTAGAAATGGTAGTAGTAGTAGTAGTAATAGTAGTAACTGTAGTAGTATTGGTAGTAGTTTCATAGAATTCACTAGGAGGTGCTAGTAATAGTAGCAGTAGCAGCAGTAGTAGTAGTAGTAGTAGTAGTAGTAGTAGTACCAGTAGTAGCAAAAGCAATAGCAGTAGTAGTATTAATAGTAGTATCAGTAGTAGTGGCAACAGCAGTAGTAGTACTAGTAGTAGTATTAATAGTAGTATCAGTAGTAGTAATAGTAGTAGTAGTAGTAGTAGTAGTAGTAGTATTAATAGTAGTAATAGTAGTATCAGTAGTAGGCCTAGTGGTTGTAGTAGCAGTAGTAGTAGTAGCAGTAGCAGTAGTAGTAGTAGTATCAATAGTAGTGATAGTATTAGCAGTAGCAGTAGTAGTATAGATGAACAAATATCTCTCCTAATATTTGGGGGAATGAAGCCTCTGTTGGTCTGAACTTGCTCAGTCTTCTTGTACCAAACACTTCTCCCACTAGGTGGCAGTACTGAGAGTGAAACTCATGCCAGTCTCCTCTGAGGAGGATCTCAGTGTTGTTAGCCCTGATATACGGCTGCTGCAAACAACCTCTAAGTGCATCTCAAGGTTCACTGAAAGGGTGAGTAAGATCTATAACTCTTGTGTGGATGTCCCTTGCTATATTGGGCACCTGCTTTACAGGCTAATCCCTACATCCTTTTGATTTTCATGTGATATTTAGATCGATATTAGACCTTAATAGTAGACAAAAACATATTTGTCGATTTTACATGCCCTATCCATTGAGCTGCACAGAAAATGAAACCCCTTACCCTAACAGTGTTAGTGCCTTGCTCATTGAGTTATGTAAGGCCACAGTTTTTCTGTCTTTCTGTCTTTTTGTCTTTTTGTTTTTGAGACACTGGATTACAGTGGAGATAGTTTTTCCATAATTTGTGATATGTTTTAATATGTTTTAAAAATGAAATAACAATTAATAAATGAATGAATGAATGAACAAATATATATATATATATATTTATATGAACATATATATATTTATATTTATATATGCGCGTGCGTGTGTGTGTCTGTGTGAGAGAGAGAAAGAGAGAGAGAGAGAGAGTATATATGTGAAAGCTGGTAAGAACACTGGGGGCAACGACACAGGATTGCAACCTTATTGCTCCTTGTATAGCTGGCATCTGGTATCGAGGGAGAAGTGAGAAGTCAACATTTGCAGAGAGCATCCTATACCTTTGCACCTCTATTAGGGTGAAGACCGTCTCTTTTGAGGAGGCGAGGGCGCTCCAAGAACCGATAAAATTGTCCACTAAGAGTCCACTAGTTTTGCCAGTTTTACCACACACCTGTTCCTAGTTTCCTCCTTAGTCTCAGTAGTATATGCCAGTCTTTGTACACCAGTTCTCTGCCAGATAAAGTTGATGCTTTTACTGTACCTCTGTCTCCTGCCTGTAATTCCACGCTTGAGCTCTTTCTGACCTGTACATCTTCTATTTATTCCAAACAGACTCTAAACGTAGAATGCATACTTCCCTGTGCACCAGAGGATTTGTCCCAGGAAATACCTACCAGACACCCGTGTTTACAACAACCAAAAGCTAAAAGCTTTCATGAACCGGATATAGTTTGAATCACTATTGTGTCAGTCTGAGAATCCCTGGTCTGAAACAGCATTGAAAGTCATTGAAATGACACAAAGGAATTCTGGGATTGTAGTCCAATATGGGACTGTTTAGATTTGAAGTCTTTAGAGCCAAAGTCGGGACTCAGGGGTCAAAAGCTACGTAGGAATATTCAATGATATACATTCTGACACTCACCCAAATTCCCAAAAAGAGAGAGTCATAATCAGTATGCATCCATTTTTTATTAACATTACTGAGACGAGCTAAACACTGCCATTATTTTTTTCCCATTTGTGGCATCCCTAAAGTGTTGATTTGCAAAGGACTTAAAAAATATATGGTTTCTGAATCTGAATGAACATGTGCTTCAAGTTCAAAGTGTTATGACTGGGCCAACCTTCCTGGAGTAATAATCAGTTTTGTAAGGTGCTGTGTTGTGTTGATTCATTGATTAATAGCGGACTTATTATTTGATTTATCTCTCAAACACAGCATGGTCTGTATGTTGCATACCTTGCTTGGTGGAGATTGGTCCAATGGTGGAGGAAATGCATGTGTTTTTTTTCACATACTAAAATCCAGCGGAGAATCCATCTTAGCAGTCTTTGACAGCCCAATTATCCTCCTGAGAATGGGGAATACTATTTTTGTATTTACTCTCCATGTGAGAAAAACATTTGCTGCAAATGAACATAATGCAAATCAAGGATAGCCTATCAAACAAAATCCAAGCTTTTAAACGTCCCAAGTGATTGCTTAAACACATTGTAATATATCCCACATTGTCTCAAACATTTGCAGAAAGCTGAGTATGAATGGTTGTTGGGTAAGAGTGCAGGCTCAATGTGTTCTCAGGAATTACCTTTCAAAGTTAGCAGGGCTTTAAACTATCCAGAGCTACCCCTTGGGGCGGGGGTGGAGTCGAGTGTGTGTGTGTGTGTGTGTGTGTGTGCATGTGTGTGTGTGTGTGTGTGTGTGTGTGGGGGGGGGGGGGGTTGCCTGGCAGAGCCTCAGTCAAGGCTGTAGACGGAGAGATTGGTGGCGCTGCACAGCGACTGTCGCCCACACTCATAACAAACCACTGTGCAAAAATGTCTTTCCTTCTGAACGCATAAGAACATCTAGTACATTTAGTATCCTACATAATCTAATATACAACTCTCACATTTCCCAAAGCAAGTGAAAAAATCTGTCACTGAGGTGAGATTGTTGAGCTTGTGTGAGTCCATTACCATTCAAGACTTTTCTTGAATCTTGAAACCTTATTTTGGGATATTGTCAGTTGTATCGAGAAAGTTCGCATTTGCAGGAAGCAAGATTATCTCACTCTGTAGGAAGATTCTTGTTTTAAAGAAATGCAAGACTTTAAAGCAGCACTAGGCGACTCGGAGGCCCCAAATGGCAGCGAGAGGTAACTGTTTGAAAAATTTGAACTTCTACACCCAGAAATCCTGTAAGGTGACGTCAGTGAACCAAAGAGTAACCAAAGCGACGAGAGAGGAAAAGATCTAACGTTGGTGAGTCCAGCTTTCTCTGGACGGAGCGCTGCCATGTCACTTCCTGTGGGCGGAGAAGTGGCCATACCTGACACCAAAATTACATTTGGGCAAATAGTGTCTCAATTAGCAGGGATGGGGCGCTCTTCTCTGTTGCACTTTGTGATTTAGGCTGATCAGATGGGTGTATTTTTACAGAAAAATCTTGCCTAGTGCAGCTGGAAGGCAGATATATATTTATATATATTATTTTTTTTGCAGTGCAGCCCTCCCTGACCCACACCGCCAAACCCCAACCCCCGCATCCCACCTCACCCCTCCCACTCTAGACTCTTTGTCACCGTGGTGATTGGTAGACTAAACAGCGTGCAATATTCACCAGATCCACATCCCATTGGATCATTACAAACATTAAGGCGATGCAAAGGGAAGCAAACTCATGAACCCCCCGCCGCCAACCCCGTCTCCACCCATGTGTCCCCTGGCCTCCCTACACTCCCCATTTTAAGTGTTCGCTCACATGGACATGCATGCATCTGCACACGCATACACACACACACACACACACACACATTGAAGCTCTGCTATATCCTTAACATTCTTCAGCCAGTAAACAAACGGGTCGGACAGATGCATCACCCCAGGCAGACAGACCTATTCTGAGGGCTGGGAATGTTTACATCTGCAGCCAACGAGGATTCAGAGAGAGGAGAGAAACAGTGGGGAGAGAATGTTAATCAAGTCAGGGACGGTAATTGACACAGCAGCTCTTGATAAGCCTGCAAGGAACTGTACATAACTGTGTATATGGCTGCATAACTGGGTATATGATGGCGATTCACAATCATTTTGGAGCCGTGAAAGGTTCGTTTACATTTGCGTTGTTGTTTGCATCCTGTTTTTTTTATTGTAATGATATTAGAGAGTCAAAGACAGCGTGGTAACCATCTCAAAATTCATTCATAGTCAAATTGGATGTGAATTACAAGTCTGTTCTGTCACTGGCTAGTCTCTCTCTGACAGTCTTCTTTCAGTCAGAGAAGAGAGAGAAGAGGACAGGATGCCAATGTGGGCTGTTCACAGTAAATTTTGAAATGGACGTGGACCTTAATCCAAGGATTTTGATGAACTGGTTCAAAAGTGCCACTGTGCACTCAACCCAGGATTAACTCCGTTAGACAGTATTTGGCACATTCTCAATCGGCCAACATTGAATTTAGCTCAGGGCTAGCTAGTCGCTCAGGATAATGTCTGTTACCTGGTCTCCCCAAGCAACACACGCAACAATGCAAAGGAAAACATAAGGGGAATTTTTTGTGTTCTTTTGTAGCAAAATGCTGTAGTCAAAATTTTGTAATGCAATGCAAATGAATGTTACAATATCATACATTTCAGGTGGAGGCGCTAAATGCCAAATATCGCTAAGTGAACAACTTAGCGATAACGAAGGAACAACGAAGGAAAGAGTTGTTGTTTCCGGTGTGAACTCACAAAAATGACAGTGGGACAGCCTGAGGAAAATATGGCTGTTTATGACACCTCACTGCCATTGCATGTCCACAGGAATACAGTGGAAAATGTACAATGGATGGAGGGTGTCAAATTTTTATGCTTTCATCCAAAAATATTGGAAACACTTCTTTTCCACATGGGCAAATGAGTAAATAATATTCCTCATCTTACATTCTCAACCTATTTAAAGAACGCACATGCCATCTTCTTTTCAGCTTTTTGTTTTGTTGACAATTGAGAATGTGCAACAGTAGGCATTCCTCTACATTAGCCATGTTTAAATACCCACTCACTCCAGGTTAGTGGCTGTACTGCCCCCTTGTGGATAAGCGATTTATAGCCTCAGAAGCCGGTCAACGTGCCTGTACCCTGTAATCGGAGAGCTTGCGTATGCCGCGAACTTGCGTTAGCATATGCGTGCCTTGCGTTAAATATCCACCAGGCGTGAGAGTGTTAGTTCTATGCCTAAAATGTAGATGTAAACGTCAGGCTCAAGCTAACCCTGAGCTGAGACTGCGGGGTGTGTGGAGCACTTACATGAGTCATGAGACTGAATGAAAACCAGCCAGCAGACATTTCGGAGTCCCCATGGCCCGGGATGTGAATGAGTTGACCGCATTCTACCGTGACTCCACATCAGTCAAAAAGATATACGCCGCTTCCTCCACACACACACACACACACACACACACACACATCACACAGGAGGCACACCAAAAAGAATCACACACACACACACATAGAAAAAAAAAATAAAAACCTCCATCCCCATCCCCATCCCCATCAGTCAAGCCCTGTGGCCGATGAACTTCCATCGTCTCCAACGTTGATAACAAGGCTCTTAAGCTTGGCGGCTAATCAAGCTCAAAGGAGAGAGAGAGAGGGAGAGAGAGACAGACAGAGAGAGAGAGATAGAGAGAGGGAGAGATAGTGGAGGAGAACAAGAAGTCTGCCTGCAGATCCGGAGATCTCTCTCTCTCTCTCTCTCTCTCTCTCTCTCTCTCTCTCTCTCTCTCCCTCTCTCGTTCCTCTTCATTTTCAATTTTCTCTTATCTGCCCCTCTCCACAGGGGGAGGCGGAGGGAGGCCTAATAGCCCGTGAGGGAGGGAGGGAGGGGGGGGACTGCTCTCTAGAGTCTCTCTACATACCAGTCATTTACTTTAACTGAAAAAAAAAAAAAGAAAGCAATGTCTTGATAAATCACCCAGGGTCACACGGCTCCTATGTTCCCCGAGTTAACGGAGATAGAGCAAAGAAACGGAAAGAAAAACCGAGAAGAAAAAAATGAGAAAACCAACAATAATCTGTCTCAGACAAGCGTCTCCTCTTTGATGTCCGTCCCATCAGACAAACAAGATGGAACTGAAATAAACAGAAACAAGTGGCTGCTAGTCTCTGCGGTTTGCACTCTGGCTCAACTCTTTTTTTATTAACAGACTTCCTTACCCAAAATGCACGATGGGACATTCTCTAATGAGCACAACTTGGCTCGGACAGACGAGCTCTGACTATCTCCGCTACTGTGTTTATCTGGTAGTGGTAATCGTATTTCATGGCAGAGTATAGATAAAGATCCAATCTGGTGTTTATTTCACAATCGAAATTTCTTTGGACATATTCATGGTCTTGAGGAGCTGCACTTGTAAAATAAATTTTTGAAAGTTACATTGCTGTGTGAAAAGGTCAATCTGTAACTGAACTAGGCCCATTTTTCCAGCTATTGCCAAATTCACATCCCTCCATCCCACGAAGAAAAATTGCATGATCGCTAGAGATGTACAGTCATTTTTCATCTGACCAACAACTTTAAAATGGGAATGTTGCTCACTGCTCAGAGCCAGGACAGATTTTTTTTTTTTTTGCCGCTAACTTGTATATCTATTTTTTTTTTTTTTTGACTCACTCTCACTCCTCTCTCATACTAAGTTCTCATCATTTCCTGTTAAGTGAGCACACAGTATCATCACATATCCCACCCACTTAACAACCCTCTGTATAGAACTGAACCAGTAAAACCTTAATCCCCACAACCATAGCACTGCTTAAAAAAGGACTCTACCAATCAAGATAAGATTAAATACCATAAGATGAAACTTTGATGGTACCTGTGGGGGAATTGGACAGTTGGAGCAGCAACTAGTAATACAATACAGCAAAGACAATTAGAGTATTAGCAAGAATAGAGCGAATGGGGGTTATATAAACACATGCAAACAGCATGTTAAGTATAAATGCATGAATGAAAGTATAAAAAAGTATGGATCACAGCATTAAGAGGATGTATATGTAATATAAAATATACAGTATGTAGCCTATAATATGAGTATATATAAAAACAATTAAATAGGTGCAATATGAATATATATGCAATATGTAATAAATGAGAGGAATATAAAAACATGAAGAACAATTTACAGCCTATATTCAAGATTATTCACATGAACAATGTCTACAGAGGGCCATACATGTGTAGAACAGAAAGTGTCTAGCCGTGTTGTCAACCTTATCAAATATATTGAGTCTACAGCTGTAAATAACATGTACAGAACATGCAGATTTAGATATGTGCATTTCTGGCTGTGCTCCTTATCAAAAACTCCAGATGGAGGTAGCGTATGAACAGGAAACGTGACAATGTGCAAGGTGCACGAGCATTAAATGTCTGTTCTCGTTGTCATTATCAGAACATATTTGTGGATGGATGTATCATATGTACAGATATAACTAACGACCCTTAGGCAGGGAATTTAAAGCCATACGTTATGCACAGATCAGGAACAGCACAAGAAAATGCAGCGTTGATTCGTCCAGAGTTTAGGAATGTGAACCTTAGTCCAGGATAGTTCATAGGAACAGCCCGGTCTGAGGGAATTTTGTGAAATGAGCATGACGCCATAAAACACTTAGACACTTAACAGTTAGACTTAATTTCCCCAATTTTTTTTTTACTTTGACAAGATATCACAAGAATAATACAGTGACATACGATAACATAATACAGACATTTACCTTCAACTCCGACGCCCCGGGCTCAGTTCCCAAGTCGTGATAACAAGTTTTCTACTGGGAGGCAAGGTTTCATTCTCAGCGAAAGGTTTTCTTATTTAACCATGACCAAAACTTAAACCCTATAACCTTGACCAGTGTTGACTTGCCTAAACGTAACTATTTCCATCTGAGCTAACCTTTCCAACTGATGGGAAAATCTCCACATACTGTAGATCATGTCCACAACACGTAATCTGTAATTCAGAAATTGTGCTCAGTTCACAAAAAAATGTTCAACTGGTCTACAAGGATACCCTGCTCTGCAAATATTTTTAAAGGTGCAATAAGTCATATTTTTAATAGAGTATCTCAGCAAATTACAAAATATTATTATTGACTGGTATTATTATTATTATTATTATTATTATTACTTTGTTTTTTGTGTCAATTACAGGCTTCTGTAGCTCAAGGGGAGGGGAGCGGTGAGTCAAGCTATTGTTATTGTTGTAGTTCCTACTGGTTGCCTATGGAGGTCCATAGAGGTCACAGATTTACAATCTTACCCTCTGATGTCTCACTTTTCTCTCCCCCACTCGCTCTCATCACTCTTACCCTTCCTCTATCACTCTCTCATCCCTTTCCCACGACTCTCTTACCTCATCTCCTCTCCTCTCTTCATCTTCCACTGCCTCCCCCTCCTCCCTTTTCTCTCCACCCCTTGTCATCTCTCTATCTAAAATCACCTCTGCCGAAACGGCCCGTCCAGCCTCTCCACCAAGCTCCCATCAGGCCTTTCTCTCTCTCTCTCCCAGTCCTTCCTCTCAGTCTCTTTCTTCTCCCTCACCCAGGAGAACATGCATTTTTTTTCTGAGAAATTATATTGCATTGCATTTATGAATGTTTGGGGGCGTCAGAATGCAATATGTATGAAAATTTAGTGCAATGTAGATTTTTGGTAGAATTAGTTTACCTATTGTTTGTGTGTGTGTGTGCGTGTGTGTGTGTGCTTAGGCATGTGAGTGGGTGGAGTTTTTAAAGCGGCAATGTGATTTTTACTTCCCCAAAGAACAAAATGACCAAGGACAGCTGATTATAGCAAGGTTAGGTTGTTGATCAATACCAATGATCATCGATTACTTGTCCAGCTGCTGATATTTCTGGCTTTCAGAACTCACTTTCCGACCCGTTTTGGAACAAATATTACATTACAGTCTAAAATGTGTTAGCTATTTTAAGAGCTTTGGCACTAAAACACTAACATTTGAGGATGGAATCATCATTAGGCATTAAGTTGACACTCTTATCCAGAGTGACTTACAATAAATGCGAATGAAACAGTAACATAAGCTTCAATACCGAGATCACCAACATTACAAGCAGCCGATAGCAAGGAGTGCAGGGGTCAAAGGTCACAGCATCCAATGTCAGTATTCCAGGGACTCTAGCCTGATGCTGTAGGAGAGCTTGGAAAGAGCTAGGGAAAGGAATAAGTGAAATAAAAAGCTCAAGGACACTGTGAAAAGTGTGTTGAAGAAACTTAAAATCAAATTTGTCAGTGCATTATTTACCCCCCCCCACCCCCCACTCCCACAACACACACACACACACACACACACACCTCCCACCTCCTCCACCTCTCCTGGCTCTGCTGGGTCTTTGCACTCACTCCAGCGGTGCAGATAAGGCCAAGCCGGGCTGTCAGCGCGTCGCGGCGGACGCCATGTCTGTCACTGTTCACACACACACACACACACACATTTACGTAGTGCTACCTCAAAGCTTAGCACGGATGGACAGGGTAGGAGGTATGGCTAGACCGATATATCAGGTCTGCCGGTATTTGGAGCCGATATTGGCCTTCTGTTAAACATCAGATATCGGCCAGTCAGTGCTTTCCACCTCTGATATGATGGAGGTTCCTCCTTGATCACAACAGGAAGACTGGAAAACCTGTAGTGACATTTTATTTTCTTTCCACGTTTTATTTATTCATTTTATTGTTTTTTATGTTATTTTTGTAAATTAATTATTCATTTAAAGGCAGTAATGTATCCCATAGTTTCCCCTGCCATTCAGTTGGTATGGGTGGTTCAGCTGCTAACCCTTAAAAAAAAAATGTCATCAGTCTGGGTTTCAGTGGAGAGTTTTAGTGTCCCATGATGGTCTAAAAGCTGTTTAAGAGGCTTTTCCACCCTGACAAGAATAAACTCCCTGGAGGAAACCCTAACCCTGAATACTTGCATAAAAAACTGGCATAAAAAATTGTCAAATTTACAGACAATTTTAAAGTTGCTGATACTGAAAATCAGCACAAAATATTGACTTCAGACTAAAAATATCAAAAACCCAAATTGGTTGAACCTTAGAAGGAAGCACATACAGATACAAGCTATACACACCACATGTGTATGTATGTGCACACAAAAGGCCTGCAGGCACAGATACAGGTATGTAGGTATGCACACGCACACACACACACACACACACACAAACATGCACACACATTGAACTAACACTCCCTTCCTCTCTCTCTTCTCCTCTCTTTCTCTCCAGGCATCCCTAAAATAGAGGCGGCATTATACCATTAAGGCAGTCACTAATCATGCTCAGCCATTTTCCCTCCACAAGTCTTAATGTGTCCCGGCTAAACCCCATTAGGGAGACCCCCTCCACACACACACACACACACACACACACACACACACACACAAACACAGCCTGCCAGCCCCCTCGTCTTTGGCAAACCAGATTTGTTGGGTTTCCCACGTAGAACAAGACGAGTGCCAAAAATTCAAACTAGTTTTTTTTTCCTGATTACTTTTTTTTTTGTTCACACTGCCTTTATTGGATAGTCAACAGTAGAGATAGACAGGAAAAATGGGGGAGAGAAGGAAGTGAGGGAGAGGGGGGGGAGGGAGAGGGTGTTGGATATGCAACAAGGGTCCCAGGCCAGATTCAAACCCAGGACATCGCAGTTACATGGTATGAACCTCAGCCCACTGATACACCGGAAAGCCCAAAATTTATACAAATGAAAAGTTAATTTGGTTTACTTTTCTGTGACTGAAAACATCTGATATTATCTGAATTTTGCAACTGTAAACCCCACCATCTGATGCTCCAAAACAAACATTAAGAAATATATATGAAAGTACCATTTGACCCTGATCTGGCCCTCAATAGGTTCTGCCCCCCCTCCCATCCCCCGCCAAAACCCCCCTATGCCCTGCATGGGCCTATAAGTAGAGTCAAGGGAAAGCTGGGAGTCCCACCGCCCAGAAACCGACCGCCCCACTTAACTCCCACCAGCCTCTCTGTACTAATTCTCTGAAATCACACCCTCTTAAAAAGCTCAAGGTGTTGCATATTATCAAGGCTTAACACAGGAGGTGAGAGAGAGGGAAAGAGGAGTGGAGGAAAGAGAAAGAGGGTGAGAGACAGATGAGAGGGAGGGAGAGAGAAGAGAGAGAGAGAGAGAGAGAGAGGGAGAGAGGGAGGGAAGGGGGGGGGATATTTAAAATAGAGACCAAGAGGAGATAAAGCACCCTGACCTGGACCAGAGCGAGTTGAGGAATCTCTAAGAAGAATCATAAAAGTGAGAGTCCGGGGGCGCGCTGCGAAACGTTCATTTATTTACTCTCCATCCCGAAGTGTAAACTGATAATAAGTCACTCAGCAGGGGCCTTTGGATCTCCTTCCAGCCGTTTTACAGTAAAGGATTATGGGTCATTAAAAAGAGGAACCGGATCAAAACAATGTGTTGGGATGAAAAATGGAGACGCCTCCTAGACGAGATGTAGAAATCAAACCGTAACACAACGTACTTCCGTGAATGACCTTTCAAACGCACATGCACACACACACACACACACACACACACGCACACACAGCCAGTCCCAAATACGTATCCCATGATGCCTTGGATGCCATCAGAAGGTACTTGTCTAGTAAACGTCGTCGGGGGGGGGGGGAGAGACACATGAACGTGGCGTTGAAGCCTCCAGAGGTCACAACACTCGGCCGGGGGAACAAGACTAAAGACATTTTTCTTCCCAGCTTCACCTTGTGCTGAAAAGTAAATGTTTAAGCGAGCGGCGGGTAAACACCTGTAAATCATCTTCGCTATCCTCCGCGCACGCACCTTATGGGGGAATGGAGGAATTCTGGGAATAAAAGTTGTCCCTTGGCTGTATCTCTGTGCATCAGAAGTGCGACAGAGGCAGAGGTGTGTGCGTGTTTGTGCGTAGGAAGGATTTATATCTCTCTCTCTCTCTCACACACACACACACACACACACACACACACACACACACACACAGGGGGGGGGGAGCCAGAAAGCTGTTAACAGATTTTGTTTAACGTTGCGGTTGCCAGCCTCCCGGTCTCGGCCTCCGTCCCTGCCGACGTTTCCGATCACGCCAAGATACGGCAGCAGGTCGAGGAATCTTTTAGCTCGCGGTCTTTATTCCCTTAATCCGAGCCTCACAGATAACGCGGCGGAAAATTGGTCGAAATTTGTACACAGTAAAAAAAAAACCAAAAAAAAAAGACATCCGTAGGCAGCACTATCTTGTTCTTGTCAGTCGCTGTGTCCTATTCGGTAATGAAAACAAATGCTTGTATTTGCTTTTGGGGATGTAAACACGGATTAGCTGTTTTATTTAATAATATATTCGTTCAGTTTTGCCCCTGTGTCTCTGAAACCCCAAACAAATCATTAACTTAATCAGAGCCTTCCTGCAGGAGGGGATGCTGTGGCCGCGAGGTTACAGACTGGAGTTAGTGGGATAGAGCAGAAACCATCACAAGGAATTTCATCTCAGAGTCAGAATCACTTTTATTGGTCAAGGAAGTTTCCACATACAAGGAATTGGACTTGGTGGGTTGCTCCTGTAGCACATTAAACATGAAACAACACAAAATTATATAAAAAAAAAAAAAGGGTAACACTTTACAATAAGGGTCACTAAGTTAATTAACAGTTAACTAATGTGTCTGGTAATCATTTACTGTTGGTGTTCATGTTAACTAAGGTATTATATATATAAATAATGTATTTAATTTATACATTATGCAACAGTCATCTTTATAAACTATTAAATAATGTATAAATTAATACCTTAGTTAACATGAACACCATTAGTAAATTACACATTAGTTAACTGTTAATTAAGGGTTATTTAATGCTTATTAAGCATTAACTAACCCTTATTAAGCATTAACTAACCTTATTAAGCATTAACTAACCCTTATTAAGCATTAATTAACCCTTATTAAGCATTAACTAACCCTTAACTTAGTGACCCTTATTGTAAAGTGTTACCAAAAACAGTAGTATACAGCACAAATTACAAAAGTACAACATTGGGGAATAGGCCTTTTTTGGGTAGTATACAAGGAAAGTATTAGATAAATAGTAGGCTTATTTAAAAAACTAAAACTAAAAATGTAAGGAATACATCTATTTTCAATGCAGTATACATACAGTATGTTATCTGCTGGAACCTTACTGATTGCACTGATGGAAAGCTATGGAAGCCAGTTATGGATAATAAAACAAAAAAATAAACATAAATGTGCACAAATGTAGAGAAGATTAAGTATTAAAATGTTGTTGTTCTTAATGAGGTGAAATAATACCAGCGGCCTGAGATCATTTTACTTGTCATGTTCACACTTCAACTTGTTTCAGGAAGTTACAGCATCTGGAAAAGCTTCATGAAAATGATAAAATAATGATAACATTACGTGTTAAGTGGATTTTTTTTATTTTTTTTTTGCAATGTGGGGAGGAAAGGGTGTTGGCAAGCTAAAATGATGGGAAGCCAGGGAAATCAGGAATTGAAAAAAAAAAAAAATGAAGAAGCAGAAAGATATTCAGATCTAGAGAATATTAAGCATTAAAATTGTATTGTTGTTGTTTTTAATAAGGTGAAAATGCCAAATTGGCTGAGATCATTTTACTTGTTTCCTTACAATTCCACTGTTTGAGGTAACATAATTTTGCTGTTGTCATTTGAAAACCTCGTACCTTCAATTTTGGTGATTTTCATGGTTTCACTTCAGTTGAAGGGTTACATAGTCTTCTATGGGTTGAGGAAATGATACCATCCTTAGGCTTATAAAACACTTCAAACCCCCACAAAAATGCATGGTAGTCAAGGTAAAACAAGGCTGCTTTTCTTCGCTTTTTTGGAAATACAAGGTTTTCATCCGACAGCGACGGATTGATGCGTCTCATTTCACTGCATTGATTTTACAGACTCAACAAGATAAAATTGCATGTTAAGTGGACATTTTTTTTGTTTTGCAGTGTGGGGAGGAATTTTTTTTTTTTTTTTTTTTTTTTTTTTTTTTCAGCCCGCCCGTCTCCCCCCAACACACACACACACACACACACACACACACACACACACACACACACACCACACAGCCCTAGTATCTCTTAGCTCCCAGGAAGCTGCCGGGCTTGGCTGGAGCCAGAGTTCTGCCCCATCCATCATCCTTATCAGCTTATCAGGGAGAGTCTGGCGGTACTGGAGGAGAGGAGGAGAGGAGAGGAGAGGACAGGAGGAGAGGAGAGGAGAGGAGAGGAGAGGAAAGGAGAGGAGAGGAGGAGAGGAGGTGAGAGGGAAAGAAAGGAAAGAAGAAAGGAGGGGAAATTAATCAGTAAAGGAAAGTCAGTATTTTATTAGTCACAGACAGCTGATCTGTATGAGCTTTGCACAAGAAAGAAAGCTCATAGAATCATTCCTGATCAGTCTCACCCGTTACATGATGAACTCCAATGATTACCTTCCAGGAGAATGCCACAGGCCAGTAAAGATGTTTTTAAAAGGTCATATGTCCCTCATGCAGTGAAGATTTAAAACCCAAATCAACATAAACCCCTCCCTCCCCAATTTGTATCATAAAATTATGAATTTAGTTTCAATGGGCCAGTGACATGGGATTTACTAAAATATCCTTGCCATTTTGTTGAGGCAGAATAGCCGAGGCCACACCTGCACTGTATACTGTGACTGTTTTTGTTTTTTTTATGTTTATATTGTGTATGTTGTTTACCATGTTCATATCGATTGCCTTGTCTTGTTGTTACTCATGTGGTGAAGCCAAAGAAAAAATTCCAAATGGTGGATAATAAAAAGTTTTAATATTTAATATCATCTTCATATTTCATATTATTTTATTAAAAGCATTGCCAACATGCCAATTCCCTTTTACAAACCTATATGGTGTACTAAGAGGAGTATGTGCATGCCCATTACTCTGTGTGTGTGTGTGTGTGTGTGTGTGTGTGTGTGTGTGTGTGTGTGTGTGTGTGTGTGATGGGTGGGTGGCTGGGTGGGTGGGGGGGGGCAGTGATAAGCCCTGATACAAACAATAACAACAGGCACCGTCCAGCTACATCAAAGACCCCCATTTAGATTTGGGACTAGGGTGGTGGTGGGGGGCTGAGGAGGGTGGGGGGAAGGTGGGGGGGGTGTGTGGGGTGCAGTTGCACTCGCTCATCAAAGACTAGCAGCAGTCTGACCCTGCATCGGGAGGTTTAGTACATCTTTTACAACTCGGTTTCAAATAAACAAAACACAGTAAAAACACAAAGATGGAGCGGAGGAATGTCCAAACCGGCTGCTCCGGTCCTGATAATGTGTTTATGGTCGGACCAGAGCTTCGGTTCCTCGTGCTGTTACCACTCTGGATAAGAGCGACAGCTAAACGCCAAAAATTTAAATGTCTCTTTAGATGTCTAAGTGAGAATTAGGTAACGGCACAGTCGGACACTTTTCACTGTCAAACCACAGAGTAAAGATGGAGATGTGTTTTCATTCTTTGTTTTTCTGGGTTTTACCAACTGAAGAGTAAATACGGATGAGAAAACACCGTCAGACCTTTATTTTTAATATTCCATCTGATCATTTGTGTATGGACTTGTACAATATTTAAAATGTTATTGTTTTCAGTAGGTTTTGTATAACATATTTACCTTGTATGTAATTGTCACAATTTTACATGCCAAAATACTTAGAAGTAGTAGTAGTATAAGTAGAAGCATTAGAGTAACTGTTTTTTTTCAATATAACAAATGTAAGATTGGTTTATGCTGTACAGGGGAAAAGGCCTATCAACCAACAGCTTAGTACAGTATAGACCAAAGGCCACATTCAAATAATATAACTAGAAACTAGAAAAACTACTAGAGACAAGCAACATTGTGATCAGAAATCACCATACAAAAACAGGTAAAACAGGTAAAAATCAAGTTCCCTGCAACAAATATGACAAAGTAATTTTCAACTATCATTTTTTTAATAAATAAAAAAGCGAATCCATGTTTTGTGCCCTTCTGGTTCTCCACAAGAGATACTCAGGCCGACATGCAGCCAGTATCTCCACGACGCCAGAGAAAAACATAAACTCATTCATCTTGATGATCACAAAAAACAAGAGCAATCCATCTCGCTGGAGATGAATGGGCTTCTCTAGGGCTGGAAACGTAATAAAAGAGGCTCTCTAATGGTGTATAGTTGTATTAAGGCCAGCTTATAAAAGCCATAAGGCCATTGTCAGACAGGCAGGGAAATACAGCATCATTACGGCACTGTACGGACGTAGATCAGTTTCTGATAACATTAAAGCAAAGCTTCCTTTGTGTGGCGGCGGTCTGCTCTCCACCACTGTAATTCGCTTTGGCATGAGCCAGACGAGCAGCTACTTTGAAGCTACAGTGTGTCGCTGTAGCAGAGGCTCAGCTGATGTTGGAGAGGCGTGGAGCTGACGGGATGAGAGTGGATTGTTTGAATTAGAGGTGCTGCTCGCTGTGTGATGCAGTTAACAGGTAGATACTACTCGCTTTAAGAGCACAGGAAAGTTCAATTAAAGAGGCCCTATTATAGGAGATCAAATATTCCTCTACTTACACACATATATGATCAACAATGTGTCATCAAGACATTGTTAAAATTTGCTTGAGTCCATCTACTTGTAGGAGCTGTGGACTTCAGTCAACACATCACAACTAGACTTATATAAACTAAACAATTAACTAAAATACTTTCAATCAAGCAGGTTTGCAGCATCTGACGCCCCCCTGCCTCCAATTGCCCAGCATCATCCCCCCTGAGAAAGCCTCCATTTAGCAGGTTTACCTTATTTGAATAAGATGAACTGGTGTTGTGAGCCAATCGGGGTGCAGTATTGTGAGGACTTCGTCTTCAAACTCATTCAATACAAAACCATTTGACTAAACTACATTTATTTGCAAAACATCATGAAGAGCATTATTCTAATCCTGAGCCAGAGTATATGTGAAAACAATCATGAAAACTAGAGAGCCAAGACTCTTTGTGATGTCATAAAGATACAATCTGGAGCTGCTTCACTGACCTTGAATGGTTAGTGATTAGCGATAAAGCGATAAAGTAACCATAATGTACCAATACACCCAATAGAGAGTACAGCCCAGAATCCTTTTAATTAGATTAAACGGCCCGAGGCCACTGGAAAAAATTGTGCGTAATGAAATTTAGTGGTATTCCCCCCACGTTAAAATGTCTCAAACAAAATGGTGGTCAAATGAGACATTTCAAACAGAGCACAGTGACATGAACAAATTGTATGCAGCAGTAATACATTTTGTACCTTGGACAAAGTGTTACTGAACTACCACACCCTTATCACTCCTCCATCTCTCCACAAAACAAAACCAATGCTTCTTCCTTGAACAAGATACATGTAGGATTTGCCTCTTAACATATTCCACATATTGTGGAACTCGTTCTGATGACACCATGATCCTACTAAATAAATAAACAAAATATGACATATACAAACCACAGGCGCAATAATCTGCTTTGTGCTTCCATTTGGTCAAATTTGGACCTGCTATCTGTCTCTCAGTACACTGGTAAGTTACACATTAGAGGGTCATTAACCCAATCCATTCGACAATGATATATTTTGGGTTACTTCTGATAGTACGAATGGAAGGTGGAGATGCTTCACAAAAAAAAGAAAGAAAGAAAACTAGCAAAAAATGGAAGAAAGCACTTTAGAAGAAATTGGTTTGCCGATGAGAGCTGTATGACTGAAACTTGCTGATTCACACTTAGAGACGTTTTTCGAGAATGGTGGCTGTTCTTTCAGTTTTATCTCTTGTCCCATGTGCAGAGGACTCATCTAACCTGTGGACGTCCAGTGATTTTCTCATAATTGCGGAGATCAGTTGTTGTTTCAATCCTATGCAAAACTTCCATGTCTTTAATTTGTAAGGTAAAAATTCCAGCACAAATTACATACCTAATTTATTTTGGTGGAGACAGAGTTCCCTGATAACACTAATCTGGTGCAAATCAAACTCTTCGTAAGTTAGTTTTTGGCACGCGATTTTGTTTTCTTCTTCTTCTTCTTCTAGACACGCAACTTATTTCTTCCTCGTGTCATGAAAAATTAAGGCAGTAGTAGAGTCTAGGAAGGTTTTAGATGCATTTTCAGCACTTTGAGTTTTGCTTGGCTAAATCATGAAGTGACAAATTGTAAAATATTGACCTTATACAGTTGTATCTGGGGCTCTGGTGATTTTAGCACATTTCATTATCCTGCACAAAACACAGAGGCTGGGGGGGGGGGGGGGGTATTCATTAATTACATGAGGACCCCACATGATAAGTGCAATCGAGGCTTTTGATAATACTCAAAGCAACGTTTTGTGCAGTCGCTGTGCCGCTTCACATAATCTAAGACAGAAGAAGCCGGCAAATTAGCAGCTTCTGGATGAGCGTAAGAGGCTGCGGGTTGCAAACAGCCATGTGGCTTTCTGGCTGTCCAGACTGCGTCGGCCTCGCGTGCTCTTGGGCCGCTCGCTGTTTTCATAAAGGCCAAACTTTCAGGCCCCCTGACAGATACACAGATGTAATTGGAAGCGTCTGGCGTTGCGTGTTACCCTACGGCCTTAGTGCTTCTGTCTACACGTACAGAGAGATTCCGACCTGTACACACACTTAAAGTCGAGTCACAGTATATCATGACCCGACGTCACGGTTTGCTTTTACACTGATCTATTGGCTGTGAGAGACCGTGGGAGAAGGGAATGGATGAGTGTCCACATTTGGTTATGAACTATTTAAAAAAAAAAACTATAGGACTGTGAGGCGATGCAGCAGCCGAACAAAACTAGGAATAACACAAAGACTGCATAGTGTCATTTTAGATTATACAAATTTTAGAGAGTCTCCTCTTTTAATTTTATGGTACAGACTACATGAGTCCAACAGGAACATGACTAAAAATGTTTTAAGAGGTTTGTATGGAATGGGTATGTAACCCAGTTCAGCTCTGTATGTCATGTATGTGGTTTTAATGTGCTATATGTGTGTATGTTTGTGTGTATGTATGTAATAACTTGTTGTTATTGATGTGTAATAGGCAAATATCTATGTAACTGTGTGTACTATTACTTGTCAAATTGATTTATTATGTTTACTTACACTAAAAGAGCTGCTAATAAACAAAACAGCCACAATAGTTACCACTTCTCACTTAGCAAAGCAAATATAAACTAAAAGCAAATATAAACTATATGTTACACAAATACACTGTCGTCTTTCACAAGGCAGTCAAGCCATACACTAGACACCTGACACCACGTTTTTATTTTTTATTTTAACATGTATTCATCCAGGTTGGTCCCACTGTTGGTTCCCGGGGAGAACCGGACAGGACAGCAGCAGCAGCAGCAGCACATTTAGTTACAGACAGAACAACAGTCAGCACATTTCATAAGTAATCGACTTAATGGACAGAGAGCTTTACACCTTGGCAAACATCCCAAGCATAACACGGGACAGTACCGATATAACATTGTGGCGAGGGAAGCCGGACTAAACAACATGTGACACGAGCAGAATGGACCATAAATCCCATCCGGGGCTCAGCAAGAATGAGGAACAATGAGTGGCTGGAGCGAACGGCCAGATGTGGAGCGGTGCTGCTGAGGAGGGAGACAGATTTATGGCCTCTTCTTTAATGAGGTAACATCCTTTTCACTCATAAGACTTTTAAGAACATTTTTTTCTCCCACATGCAAGAAAGCAATTCCTCTGGAAGCAAGGCTAGGATGTAGAGGGGAGAGAGAGAGAGAGGTAGGGGGAAAAAAATTAAGACACAACGTCAAATTCAGCTTTTTTTTTTCTTGTGTCAACGAAGCAGTCAATGGAGAAGGGAATTTCTCGAGTGAGAGGGAATATGACAAAAGAGTACTTGAACAGCAACATAGACGGTGCAATGTGTGATCTATAAGGCCTTATTTGCTTACTCAAACTGAATGATTTGCAGTCATTAGGTTCACAGATGGGAAAACAATATTTAATTATATGTATATCACATTTCTTGACAAAGTTACATGATGCTGTAAAATAACAAACAATAGAAACACATCAACAAACAAGCTATAACACTGCTTGACTCCATTATTCAGAAACCATATTGGACTCCCAACAAACAAACAACAGTACTACTGCAGCATAACGAGAGGAAAAACATGTGATTACTCCAAAAATTAGTTTTCAGTTTTGTCTTATAACAAGATTCAGAGTTTGCTCAGGCAGGCTGCTGCTCTGACAGTAACATCCAGTTGTTTTCTCCTCAATGACTCCTATGACTTTAAATGAACAAGCCATGACCTCAGCATCACCTCTTATCAAACCAAAGCCTCCACTATTAAAAAAATCCAAAGGGTGATTAGGGCCCCACAGCAGATTGCATCGTATAAAGCTGAAGGGCCTCAGCTTGTTTTTGCCGAGGCGGTGGGCGGCCATTTATGAGCTGCTAACATGAATGAAACAAGGTTTTAAAACAGAGTAGGTAACAGAGGATTTGTGTGGTTGCACTCGAGGTCCTTCTCTGAACACAGGGCCAGATTGTGCCTGGGCCCTGAATGGCAGAGTCATCACCCTCTAACTCCTCTCCTTCATTACACAGCCTCTCCACCTTCACTCAACAATGTTTGAACAGTGCTGAAGGACCCTACGAGAATGAGAAAACACACCACTAATTTCATGAATGGGCGCTGGTCCCCTCTCACTGAGGAAAAAAAAATAAATACTCAAAGAAAACAAAGTGAGTAAATAGTCCCGGTCCCAGCGGTGACCGAGAGCGACAACAGTCGAAATTGAATTTCCGTGGAAGTGATGTAATCCGCCGGCCCGGGTCAGACGGAGATGTTATTATCTTGATTTGGGGTTCATTAATCGCCAGTAGAGCGGGCTGATGACAAGGTTTCCACCTTGTCCCAGCTGCATGGAGCTGCCAGCTGATTTAGGAGGGCTCCCTGCCTTGGTATGTAAACCATTTACAGCAGGAATGTATAAGCAAGCCGTAAAAATAGGATTTGGCTTGAGACATACAAGACAGATCGCGCTGTAAAACAATGCGCCCCATCTCCACCACGGCCTGATGGGGGGCTGGTGGGGGGCGTCTCACCAGCGGAGGGAAGCCCACAGGTTCAGAGTTCGGCCCTCGGCGACAGGCCGTAGATTTGAGGGGGGGCATGTTTAAAACTGAGAATGGATTATAGGCTCCAGAACGTTGTAATCCTCCTCACAAATAAACGATATATAATGTACGACTCTCACGAGGGGGGCTTAAGGAGAAGACACTTTCACATGCAGGCAGGCAGACATGGACCTGCACATATGCACATACACATGCATGCAGGTATATGCACACACACATACAGTACATACTAATAGTGTTGAAGAGGAGTCTGGGGAAGGGGGTCTGGGGCCCGCGGCCTGCACTAAATCTAGCCATTGGCTGATAAACCAATCATAATCCATAGTGAAATAAGGCACAACATCCTTTGTGACAGCATGAAGAGAAATACACACGGCATGACGCAAGGTAGCAGCACAGCTTACTGCTCTCACATCCATTACAGCTCTGAAATCGCAGATAATCGCATTTAAGGCACACATAAGCAAGGAAATGTATAGGCAGGCCAATTCATGGATTTTTCGTAGTAAAGTATAGTATAGTAGGTGGATAGAGACAACAGGCACAACAAGTTAACTGACAGGGACACTCCTATTAATCTGCCTCTCCTTGATTTCCCAGCATTGGTCATAATTGAAAAACGCGGCCTTTTTGGATGATGTGCAAACTGTTTCTCCCCATCTTCCAGCATTTATTGATTGTTTATACATTTGGTGATCTAGTAAATTAAGCTTTTTCTACCGTTACACCCATTGGATGTAACTCTGGATGGGAGCGTCAGGTAAATGCATAAAATGTAAAATATAATATAGTAAATTACAATCCATGGTGAAATAAGGCACAACATGCTTTCTGACAGCATGGACAGAAATACACAGACAGACTTTGCATGCTTGTCTTGTGGCGCTATAGAGCTGCAGTCGCTCACAGATCACAGTTATGTCTGCACAAGAATGTTTAGAGAAGAAACACCTAACCTTAATCCTTAATAAAAACTAAAAAGTTAAATTAATAAAAATCTGATTCTTCCTGTTGTGTGCAGACGCCTTTCCGTGACAAACTTGAAGATATATGGGATGTTGTTGGGATGTAAAGGTGTGAGCATTAATTTATTTTAGGTAAAGGTGTTGGCCTTGTTTTATCAAAAACAATAAGTGAAATATGTAATTATATAAGCATACAAACGTTGTATTAAATTATGCAGTCATTAAATGGGAGCTAGAGGATATGCAAGGTTATTAGCATTAACTAAAACTAAGCATGGAGTAAAAACATTTTAGCAAGCTGAAATAAAATAGGAACATTATGTAAAATAATGAAACTATATTGTGTTTTTAAACTGATTGAAAAACTTGATTATTGTCAGTTTTACTTTTTTTTTCTTTTGCATTGTGATTTTGTTTTTAATGTTTTTAATTGCTAGTGTGATTTGGAGAATCTAACCTCCAATGACATTAACAAATGAGCCCAAATCACTACTTCAGTCTAACCCTAACATAAGCATCCAAGACAATTCTGTAACTGTATACTGCAAACATTTAATCCCAGTAGTGTCTTCAACAGGTGGGACAATTTCAAAGTATATTAAAACTCATAGTCGAACATCTGAACTGATGGAGAACATGAAATGATCATCATCTTGGTGTGTGTAGCAGAATTTGCTACCTGCAGGTGGAATCTATCATGTCGCTGTTGTCAAGTATTACTGTATTAAGCCCCTTGCACCTGATTTTTATATATATTTATTTGAATTGAAGCACAAACTTGCATAACTTCAAATATGCATGGTTGCCAAAAAAGGATGTTTTTCTCAATCCTTTCAAGGTTCTGTAAGTAAAATCTATATTTGTAAGGAACCAAATACTACTGTATGTATAAATACTTGGTGCCACAAAATACAGAGGAATCAAGAGTTCAGCATCCTCTGGACGATGTACTTGCTTAGAGTTGAATTTGATGTTGACTCTTAGGAGTGAGTTTTTTGGGGGTTTTTTTGACAGCTTCAGTCCTCTGTTACATTGTGCTTGTCACATTGACTGCAAGTGATCACTGCGAAGATTATAGTTTATACCATTCACCTAGTATTGAGCAGCATCTTCAGAAAAACAAATTCCTGTAGGTTCACATCCCAAAATGTTCTCAAATCATCTGGTAATCACCACAGTTACCTTAAGACCCTCGAAAAACCGTGTAGTGATATATGATTCATGAGTGTTCATGAGTGTTGCAACTTGAAAGCAGTGAAAATGAAACTAGGTGAAGTGGTCCTCATGGACTTAAAACATCTCCACAACAGCCGTCTACATCTTTGTCAATTCTCGGCCCGCTTCTGTTTAACCTGTATATGCTCCCACTTGGCCACATCCTTCAGAACAACAACCTTGCTTGCAATTTTGCTTGCAACAACCATACTTATGCTGATGACACACAAATTTACTTAGCTCTCTCATCAAATGACTACGGTCCTATAGAGTCATTATTAGTCATTATGCAAATGCATTGTGCAAATAAATAACTGGATGTCTAATTTTTTTTTGCAATTAAACAAAGAGAAAACAGAGGTAATTTTATTTGGCAGCAAAGATGAGAGGCTCAGGGTTGCTGCTCACCTAAAGGATAAGGCACTAAAAACAAAAGAGCAGGTTAAGAACCTTGGGTGTTTTAATTGACTCCAACGTAAGTTTTAACAGTCATGACAGTCAGACGTTATGACAAAACAAGATTTGGAAAAACTGATTCATGCTTTTATCTCCAGCAAAATTGATTACTACAATGGACTTATGACAGGATTTCTTAAAAAGACCATCAGGCACCTGCAACTTATTCAAAATTCAGCCGCAAGAGTTCTGACCAAAACCAAAAGAACAGCCCACATCACCCCAGTCCTTAAATCTCTACACTGGTTGCCAGTAAGCCATAGAATTGATTTTAAAGTTTTATTACTTACTTATAAATCTCTAAATGGAGTTAGCCCTAAATATTTGACTGATATGCTTGAGCAATATAACCCCGCGAGAACTCTTAGATCACAGGGGAGTGGACTGCTAGTGGTGCCCAGAACAAAATCTAAACAAGGAGAAGCGGCTTTTAGTTATTATGCAGCACAGCGCGAACTGTATGAACCATTGAAAACCTTACTGTTCTCAAGCACTTTCAACTAAATGTTTTTAAAACCTAAGACCTTATTACAATTACAATTTCACATTTGGCAGACGCTTTTATCCAAAGCGACTTACACATGAGATTTGCATACAACACAAGCAAGTTTATTGTTATTATCATGTTATTATTGTTATTATTAAATTATTATTATTAAATCTTTTTTTTGTTTTTTTTGTTTTTTGCTTTATTAAATTGTGTTATTTTAGCTTTGTATTGTGTTGTTTTAACTTCTCTGTAAAGCACCTTGAATCTACCCCTGTGTATGAAACGTGCTTTATAAATAAAAATGCCTTGCCTTGCCTTCGTACTGCTGATTTTAAGCATCTTGGTCTTGGAAGTGTTCATCAGTTGGATTTATTTTGCCTATGACATTCCTCGAAGTCACAGCAAAACCAGAAACAACATATAGCTCAAGCGAGGATTGGTGAAAACATGGTGAAAATAGGCAAGGTAGCAGGGGGAACGTTTAGTTTATATTTTCAAAGACACCTGATACATACACATTTGAGGTTCATAAATGTCAAGACTTAGCGTTTATCATACCGCTGCCCTTTGGTGGACGCTTTTATCCAAAACGTCTTAAGCTGACACAGCATGGGTGACCCCAGTGGAAATCAAATCCTTAACTCTGGCAGTGTTAGTGCTTTGCTCGACTCACTGAGCTACACAGGACCACATATAGACATGAAATTTATGTAAGGGACGATGAAAGAGGTGCTGGAGCCAGATTCGCCTTATGGGCCTCAAGTTGCTCATCGCTGGTATCTGTGATCCATGTTCTGCTGACACCGCCACACTGAGTCCCAGCTCGACTCCCTACAACATTCACAGTTAGTGACAGAAAGTGCCCAACATTGCTGTTTTATTAAATAGTGCACTTTACTTACCGAGTACCAATTAAAATGCCTGCCAAATGTTGTGATAATCATGACAGGATGGAGGGGCGAAATTTTATAATTTTCCCACTGATGAAGAAAGAGGTTTATAAAGGTTATAAAGGTTTTCAATTTATAAAGGTAATCTGATTTTACCTGCCCAGTAAGTTCTTGAAGATGAAGTACGTTTGGATAGTTTCACCACCCTGAAGGCAAATTCCAAAATGCATCGGTACTTTTGTTCGCCTTCAAAGGGTTTCAGCGGAATATGGAGACGGGTTGAGAATAAGATGTAGCAGGTTATGTATACATCATGAAACAACAGATTGGGGAGTTTATCTGCAGACTTTAGTGGTGTCAGTGATGTTGGTGGCAGAGAGTCACTTCCTCCAAGGGCTTCAATCTTTTTTAAATATCTTTCTTTTTCTTTTAAGTGAGACGTTTGCTTGTTCATGGTCGCTTCTTGTATAGAGTGTGGTTATAATGGGACGCTGTTTAGGAGTCAATATGGCGACGACAACAAAACACTGACGTCACTGCAAGTCATGGATAGAGGCTTGAGAAAGACAATGGACACCATAACTTTGCAAAAAGCTACATTGCTCTAACAAGCAACTCCCTCACTTCCCAGCATTGGTCATAATTGAACCTCCATTATTTAGATTGAGAATAACCACCAACGTAATTCGTTCAGCTTGGTGGCAGGCAGCACAAATGCTTCTCATGCAAATGAGGTAAACGTATACACAAAATTACAGCATGTCATACTGCATAAGTCAGTGGCGAGTTGGACAATTCACAGAAGCAATCACCCAGACAAGGGAGCTTGAGTGGAATAAGAAAAGAGCTGAATGAAAATCTCCACAAAGCAAAGATGATTTCTTACTCTCTGAGGTTGCCTGGTTTGATTGGATTAAGGTATATATGTGTTTTGCAGGGGATAAATCAAAATGCTGTTATCGCTGCTGAAAACTGGCAGAGACAAGGATTGGGAGAGCTGTATATTTCTTTCTGTGAGGTAAGGCCATGTAACAGAATACACATTTAAAAACTCATACTCATACTTTATCACATACTCTGGTTGTTTTATTTTGCCTTGTATGATAGTGCACATGCAGTCTAATGCATGGCAGAGGTCATGTGTTAGAAGACCTGCCATAAAAAAAGCCCAAGGGGCAAAGGGGGAAGAGAAGAAAGCCGGGAGAGGAGGAGGAGGAGGGGGAGGAGGAGGGAGGAGGGGAAGGGTGGCGGTAGAGGAGGTGTCTGTTTTTCTTCAGGAGCGAGGCTGCAGAGCGAAGCCGACATGGAAAAGCCGGGGAATGGGAAAGTGGTGCAGACTGGGGCAGGACCAGGCCTGAGCTGGGCTTCAAAACCCTGCACTGAGCTCTAATACTCTCAATTCTATTATGCTCAGTTCTGTTTGGTTCAGTTCTGTTATGATCAGTTCTGTTATGATCAGTTCTGTTTGGTTCAGTTCTGTTATGATCAGTTCTATTATGCTCAGTTCTGTTTGGTTCAGTTCTGTTATGATCAGTTCTGTTATGATCTGTTCTGTTTGGTTCTGTTCTGTTTAGTTCAGGTCTGTTATGCTATGTTCAGCTCAGTTCAGTTCTGTTATGTTCAGTCTGTTATGTTCAGTTCTGTTATGTTCTGTTCTGTTCTGTTCAGTTCAGTTCTGTTCTGTTCTGTTCTGTTTGGTTCAGTTCTGTTATGCTCAGTTCTGTTTGGTTCTGTTCTATTTGCTTCAGGTTTGTTATGTTATGTTCAGTTCAGTTCTGTTATGTTCAGTCTGTTATGTTCTGTTATGTTCAGTTCTGTTCAGTTCAGTTCTGTTATGTTCAGTCTGTTCAGTTCAGTTCAGTTCTGTTTGGTTCAGTTCTGTTTGGTTCAGTTTCATTCTGTTCTTTTTGCAACACAATCTTAAATATTTTTGTGAATAAAAAAGCATGAACTCTGAAGTTCCTCCACCACAAAGGAATTTTGTAACAGTAGTGTGCATTGGACATGCCATTTTCAAGTGTCCGCCACATGAAAAGTTTAGCTAACAGTTAAGGTTATGCAAGTAAAACGACTTTAGTCGAAGGAAAATGCCATCCTCAGATACTCTTACACTGTTATACATCATCAGTCTGTGATATTCAATACATTCCAGAAGTTATTTTGTGATAAAGTGTTGTAATTTACCTTTTTGTTGTGCCCACTTTCCCTCAACCTGCCTTGTCTACTTCTACTTCAGTTAGTGATTTCCTGTCACTAAAAGACAACTACAAGAGAACTTGCCTCGACTTGTTGAATCCAGATGTTGGCTTTATGTTTATAGGTGGAGAGAGAAATAGCAATAGCAATAGCGATAATGATAGCAATAGCAACAACAAGAGAGTGAGTTTTTCCAGTCGAGAAAAAGCGAGCGTTGCACTCCTAACTCGAAACACAACTTGCCTTGGTGCTGCATTGCATGAGGCTACTGTCAGTGGAGATTCTACGATGGATTTCTCCCTGTATGATTGCTGAACATCTCTTGGTGCAAAATGGCGGCTCTAGAAAGAAGCCCTCGCTCTTTGTTTCTGAGGGACTGACACCAAAACCTGACATTTACTGTTGATGTTTTAGATCACTGAAACATTTTCTGCTATCAGACACCATTGGTGTATCTCCAATAGCTGTTTTTGAACAGTGCTAAAGTGTTTTAGGGTGAATTTTTCCTTTAAGGCTAGGGTTAAGGTTATGGTTAGGTTAAGACAAGGGTAAGTGTGGTCATGGTTAAATAACAAAAACTTTTGTTGAAAATTAAAACTTTACTCACAGTATAAAAAAAAATAATATCAGGATTTGAACCTCGGTCGTAGGAGTTAAAGGTAAATGTCTGCACCCGTCCACCACCTCGACCACTTCACCCTTACTTTCTACTGCACTATTTCAATGTCAAACTACTTCCTGTTTCTAGTCATGTCTCCTTCATGTAATCGTCTCATGGTGGGGAAACGCACTTATCTCACTTCCCATGCACAGAGCATGTTATTTGCATTTTAAGACATTGTGCTCATTTCATGAAATTTCATGAGACCATGCTGTGTTTTTGGTACAGTTCCTGTTACGTTCAGTTCTATATGGTTCATTTGGGTTCAACTATTCTGTTCTTGGTTTGTTTCTGCTCAACTTGTGTTCTGTCTGGTTTTATTCAGCTCTGTTCTCTTTGATTCTTTTGATACCAGAGGCAGTTTGGGTTCGCAAGCATCTTAACACTTTGTACCAATGTGAGACTGTGGGACAATGATAATCTTCCTGCTAAGCCTCATTTGGGAAGCGGTTCCTAACAAGGGATTGCAAGATGAATTTGTGTGTTTTGCAAGATAATTTATTTCAGTTATCTTTTGCATAATTCATGTGAAATCATGAATATTTGCAACCTCTAGACTCTCTACAATAATGAACCAAATGTAAATGCTTGAAAATGGAAAATCAAAATCATTATTTTGTGTCACTATTCACAGTTCTATGCATGTGCTCCCTTGTCTGTTGTTCTGATGAGTAGGCATCTTTTTGTTTTGGGCTGGATTGCAACTCACAAGCCAAACGACTTCTGGGAATCTCTAGGCCAGACAGACCCGTGCTGGCCTGGGGTTGATTTTAATTCTTCCATAATGGACAAGTTGCCAAAGAAATGTTTAACATTTTATTTTTGAAGAAGAAAAGGAACAAGCAGAAGAAGAATGACTTTATTCTGCATAATTTTATAATACGAAGCTTTAATTCCCACCTAAAAGAAAACCTTCATCTGCACAGCCTCCCACAGAAATACATTTTCTGCATCACTTTTTGATAAAAGAATCCAAACTATATTCTACTTGTGCAGATGCTTTCCAGCTTTCTTCAAACCTCGAGATGTCTAGTTTTCTTCTTCCAGCTTTCTTTTGTATTATTTTGTCCTCCTCAAAAAATAATCAGTCTGTCTCAGCCTTCCTAAGAGCCAGATGCATTTGGTTTGCTACATGGAACAATCCAACGAGTTCCCGAAAACTGTGACAATCACAGAAAAGTATTTGAAAGACAGTTTGATATTCTTTTGCATGATTTGACAATTTACCTAATGCTGTAAACCCCATTCATCTGTTACTCCTGGCAAGTTGAAACAAACACGAACAATTTTTTTTTTTTTGCAGATAGTATATGACCCGGGTGTGATGTCAACACTTTGGCGGGCCTTCTCAGGGTCTTTCAGAGAAACCAGGGGGTCCGCTGGCACCAGCAGGGCTTAGCCCAGATTGACCCCAAGGCTCTCGTCTCTCTGTTCCCACAGGAGTGACCTGGCCAGCCACAAAGCACTCTGGTCAGATTTATGTCCCAGCCACAGAATTACACCCTGCTCCTACAGTTCTGTAGTGAGCTATCTCTTAGACTTAGAAAACTTTTGAAGTAATAATCCACCTTTTTGTATACATAAATTCCTGTTTTGCTACTTGAAAGAAACACAATATAGTGATTCAACCTACCTATAGCAAGTTAATGAAAGCTTTTACATTTGCCGTTCTAACCACACGGTGTCTGATAGCTCTTCCCGGGGAAAAAATCCTCTGCCACACAGGAAGTGATGTGTTTTATGTTTCCTGTTTGTTTGGAATAAAGACACTGTTTGATTGACAGGTGATCTCTGGTAAGTGCAGTGCAGAAACACCACAGCAATGAGCACTGAGCAACAAAGATGGAGACTAAATAAAAAAACCCAAAAAAAAACCAATCTCACAGATTGCCACTTTAAAGATATGATCTAGAATTTATTTGATCATTTAATTGTTGGATACATTCACTGTAAGTGTGTAAGGTTTCCAGATTTCCTTGAAACATCATAATTCAATATACAGGTCTGTTTTTATGTAAAGCTCATGTTTAGCTATCACATACTGTCAGTCCCAGTATCAAAAACTCAGTCAACTGCTTTGAGGGTAAAATATATATATGTACATCTTCAATCCAATGAATCACTTTGTAAACAAAGCCACAGCTGGGGAGACAGGGTTTCAGCAGGAGGCATAAAAAACTGCACAGACTGGCTCTTTAATGTTCCAGTTTGCCTCAAAACATAAGTTACAGTCAGATAAACCAATCAGAGGGAAGTAAATACAACACAGGTTTCATACAGTCAGACAACCAATCACAGTAATCTAAATACAACATAGGTTACAGTCAGGCAATGCTTTGAGTTAGCCTGATTTTATACTGCACGCACCCTAACCTCTCTCTCCCCACATACACACACACACACACACACACACACACAAGGTAAGTCGGCTGAAGTGTTGACATCTCTCAGACTCTCTTTTCTGCAGGACAAAAGAGAGTTTGAAGAAAGCCAGAAAGCGTCTACATGCGACTATAGTGTGAATGTGCTATTTATCTTTATAAGGGTAATGAACACACCTTTCTTGTTATGACATGGCATGCTCAGGACTTATGTCTCTCTTTTCATCCTATAGTGAATTTAACTGTACTGTTACTGTTTCGGTACACAGTCACTCACCATAACCTCTCTACAGCTTGCAACTACACACTGCATGGATGTCTGAATCCATACAGTGGCAAAATGCTGAATTTATATCTAGTTAAAAATACTTAATTTATTCTGCTTGTCGAATTAATTGAGTCCGACTCTAGATTTGAAAGATTTGAAATGGGCGAGGGTGATTATACGCTCAAATGACACTTAAAAGTAGCTGGTTTAACTTTCATTTCACTTTGTTTTTTACTTTTGGGTTTTATATAATTTGTTTTACCTTGTTGGACTTGCCTGCTTTATCCCTCTGTTTTAATTAGCGTCAGACATTTTCATTGTTTATTTTATTGGCTTTTTATTATGATTGTCTAATTGTCTGAACTTTATGAAGAGCGTTATTGTTGTTATTAAAAGAAGAACGTTACTGTTGTTGTTTTTTTGCGTTTCTGAATGTCAGTACCTCCTTCAGTATTACTTCACCCAACTCTAGATTGGAGTCTCTGCCCTAATGCAGAAGTCCAGACAGAGAGAGGACCGTGACAGAATTATCCTCCCCTCCACTTCCTCTCAGACACGACCTCCAATTACCACCGGCCAGACAGAGTCACCGTCGTTCGCATGAAAATAACATCACTTCGTGGTGTGGCGCCTCTAAAACATGTCGTTGCCCTCGCATTATCCAAAGCTCCCAGTAGTACGCCTTAACCGCTTTGTAGTTTTACTACATACACAGGAACACACACATAGCCTACACACATAAATACAGGCATGGAGACAGCCACTTACACACTTAGTTTTTTTAAACTAAAATAGCCATATAGGTCTTCATTTTCTTTTTTTTTATGTTTTTACACTGACCAAAGTAATTTGAATCAACTTTTCAGCCTTCCACCTATTATGGTCTAGAACTTGTCGGTTCCATAAGTGTTCCTCGCCTTAATCTTTGATTACATTAAAAAAAAATAATTTCAAAGATTTAGATTTGCTTGGTCTTTGCATGGTATCATTCTGTTATACTCTGAATTGGGCCTTTATATGAATGCTCACTCATGATTATAGCAATAGAGTAACATCATATGCTGTGTATTGATAAATGCCAAGACTCCTCAAGCTCAGGGCCAGTATTAAAAATTATTATAGATTATTAGAATTATAGATTGAGAAATCCCAGGGCCAATAGAAGGCTTTCAGGTGACTTAACACAACCTGTGGCAGCCATATTGGATGTCTTCAGCTCTTCAGCAACAATGGCAACAACCATCTGATTTTCTTTCTTTACGTACAACTCAGCCATCGCAATAGAATTCCAAAGACAATTTAGTTTAGTTTTTAAGTTAATTTATGTGCTGCTTTTAACTGAGAAATCATCACTGATCCATCTGATTGAATCTGAGAGATCTGTGTTTGGATAATGTCAGCTTGTTAGCTAACTGCAGTATCTGGTTAGCAATCACTGTCCTGCTGTTAGCACATCTGATTAGCACACTACCTAGAAGCTAGCGTTAGTAGTGGCTATTGGTCGCACATCACTTGCTTTGCTAAATGAGCCTGCTGGCTAGTTAGTTAGCTGACAGTTTGTTCAGGTTAACTTAACTGAGCTGACTCTTCAAGGTACAACTCAGAGAGAGTAGAGACTAGGGCTAAAGACAAGACAGTTGACTGTCACAGAAGCCTTTGGAAACAAATCTATCTTATCAGACTATTCAGTTTTACTTTATTAACATTACGGAAGTGACCTACATCCATACCGCACAAATCTCTTTATAGCCAGGTTGTTATATATTTTGCCATTATTTGTGCAAAGCCAACTCTCCAGTAGACCTCATGATGTGACCGCAAAGCTTCTATCAGGCAAGAAAAAAAAAAAAAACATGCACCCCACATTCAATACTTCTCTGTAGGCCCTTTGGCCCCTTTTGGGTCCAGGTTTGAGACAGCAGCCCAGGGATGCTGTCGTGCTACAGATACAGCAGACAGGTCGGCAGTAGAAGCTCTCCTGGCTAGAAGAAAGTTGGGCTTGAGTGACTTGCTCATAACCAGCCTAGCGGTGTGAAAAAGATAGTGAAGAGAATGTGAGGGAAGTCCAGTCTTGGGAGCGCTGCCACCTCGCCCCGGGATGGCATCCTGTGGCTGACACTGTAAAGGTCAATCCATCACCGCAAACCAGGATATGGTTATGATAAGCATCCAATCAGAGCTCACATTGCTGTGATAAGCATCCAATCTGAGTCTGAGAGCTTGTCACTGCATTCCAGAGGCTGATCTGACACTATCATGAGGCCTGATGCCAGCTAGGAGACAGAACTTGGAGTCTATTTTAGGGTCTTTACAGATAGGAAGGAGTTTTAACACAGCTGAGACAAATGGAAACTAAACTGACTGAGCTGTACTCTTAACAAGGATGTGTCACTTTGAACAAATTTGTTTGTCTAGTTCTGGACAACACACATTTGAGTGTATGTTCATATTTTAACACACAGTATGTCGTGTCCATATGTTGTTGTTGTCTTAAACAAGACATCCAAACTATATTATATTTTACATACACATCACAACTAAACCAAACCCCTTAATATTATGCCTGAAATGTCCTTAATTTCTCCATTACATAAACATGAATTATCCATTGAAAAAACAAAAACATAGCTTTAAAAAAGGGTTATTATCATGGGTTTTTAAGGGATCTATATGGATTGATTCATGAGACACTAGCAATTAAGGTATTTTATGCCTTTTGTGCATGGTTTAAAGGGTTATTAATGGGAAGTTCCTGTCTCCTGGAATTTTTCATTATATTAGACGGTAAGAAGTCAAAAATGAAGGGGGTTTTGATGGGGTCTTCTCCATTAATAACTCCCTTAACTAATTTTAATGGGATTTTTCATGAATTATGGGGTGAATGAATTCAAATTAATGTAAATTTTTAAGGGATTAGTTGTTTGTAGTGCATGATAAAGGGTGGTGGCAGCACAGCGTCGGCCACAGAATGAGCTTGGTGGGTTTTAAGTGCCTTGCTCAAAGGCACTACATCATCTTTGTCCAGTTAATCCAGTAAACCAAAGGACAATGATTATCTTAATGCTACAGTGCTCAGTTCGTATTGTAGCATAATTTATTGTGTTGTCTTTTACTGTGTTGGAGAATGACTTGTTACTTCTTTTTTTTTTATCTTAATCTTGTCATGTCTGGTGCAGTATGGTGTCACACTGTCATGTGTTATCTGAACATTTTAAATAAACGTATATGGTTCTTGGCTTGGAAGATTCATTACTACAATTGTGTGAAGTGCAGATAGTCTCAGTCAGTGCAGTACAGATCAGCACCCAGGCACAGATTACCACCACCATAGTCTGAATGGGAATAATAAATCTCTTATCAGATTTGGGTGAAATTTTAATAAGCTTGCAGTACCGGAAGAGTTGGATTTTCCCGAACTGGAACGATTAAGACAATGTCAGGTAATTCGACAATGACTGGAAAGTGGATTGATATTAAAACATTTCCCTATGATTGCCTAAAATGTCTGGCACTCATTGAGTTGTCCTGCCACAGTAGGAAAAAACAAATTAACTAACTAACTAACTACAAAATTATTTTGGCCCTGATCTTTCTCTTACAGAAGAGATTGGTGGCCTTAGACAATGTAACCTCAATTTTCACGTTTATTTATGATAGGGAGCTATGATAGCACTGAGGTTGTCATGACCTGCTGTTATAGCAGTTGGTCCCAACTTGTTTTGCAATTATTTTGTACTTATGTTGGACTCAAATCACCTCTTGGAAATAATATTTCAATATATTAAAGGGGCATTAAGCAACCTATGAGCTTTATTGACCTCTATCGGCGGCCAGAAGGAACTGCAATAACATGGATAGAACTTATCTTCTCCAACACAAGTCTCTGATTGGTTTGGTTTGATAATTGCTTTAACGTGTTATTTGAAATATCCTCTCTGAGTCTTGGGCATCTTAGCGTGTCTATGTAACATCTGCCATTAGGTGGACACTTCTCCAAAGCGCCTTACAATATGAGTGCAGAGGCTTTTAGCATGGGTGGGCCCGGTGGGAAACGAACCCCTAACGCTGGCGTTTAACTTCGCTTCCTAACTTAACCTCTCCCAAAGCTCCTTCCAGGTAAAGCTAATGGGCGACCCACATCTGTGGCCCATTCATTGATTTTAATGAGCAGGAGAGTGAGGTGGAGAGAATTTAGTATGAATGGGCAAGCATGGTCTTTAACTAGCTGCTTCTACCATTAAGAGCCCATGGGGCAATTAGGTCAGCAAGCACAATGACCTCAACACCCTGAGAAGTAAAGTATAATACACAACAACCTTTTACACAGCCCCATAGGATATATTTCTATATATTTCTGTTAAATGTGAGTGAGTGAGATGTCCACCAATTGGGAAAAGGTGCAACCTAGTCATGCAAAATGACAAGGAAGGAAAGTAAGGAAATTAAAACAAATAATGATATTTTCCAAAATATATTAGCTAAGTTAAGGTTGACAAAAACAACAGACTGCAGCCTCTATATGTTGGAGATACTGAATGATGAACTTCAGGTAATCTGTTTTTTCCCCAAAAATGGATATATAGTATTTTGGATGAGAACTTTTCATTTCGCATACAACCAACTATTTATTATATACTATATTTTCCAACCACTCTGATAACTCCCATAAAGAACAGCTAGCCATGCATCATTGGTTGCTATGCCAACTCCTGTGGTAACCAGGGCAATAGTGAGGGATATTTCTTGTTTTCTGCTGTTTTTTGTTTGTACTGTACGTATTTATGTAACGTTAGAGCCATAACACTCCCATATAACAGTACTCAGCTGCACCTCATACCTACTGCATCTCCATCATGTATTTACAGTAAAGACCACCCTGCGTGTATTGTTGATTCAATATATGATATGCTATGATGTGAATTTCTGTTATGTATTACATATGTAAACATAGAACTAACAAACAAATACAAATACAAAAGTGGGCTTGGTTCCAAAACATACCACCCCTAGGTTTTTTTTTTCTATTGAAAGGTAGTGGGGCACAGAAGCTTTTAGGAAAACCCACCACTGGAAAACACCCATGTTTCTCACTGGAGTCCCAGGGTGTGCTGATAATTATAGCTTTGAAAATAAGCTGAATAATATGGACAGTGCATCAGATGCTTTAAATGTTATCATGTCAACATTGCCTGTGCTTGTCCCTTTCAAATAAACCAGTAAGCTAAATAATTACAAAAATCTTTTGTTTGTTAACATCTGCCATAAGATAACATAAGATACAAGCTAAACTAAGCTAAGCTAAGCTAAGCTAAGATAAGCTAAGTAAGATAAGATAAGATAAAACAAGATAAGATAAGATAAGATAAGATAAGATAAGATAAGATAAGATACCATATGATACCATACGATAAGATAAGATTAAACTGTATTGGATTGTTGCATCAGCAGTAGCAAAAGGATTCAGCAGGGAAAAAGACCAATAGATTATAAAAAATAAGCAATAACAACAGTAAAAAATTAATAAAACCATTAAAGCAATAAAAATAGAATGCAAACAATCTTGGGGTTCTCCAAATGTATGCTGCTGTCAATTTAAACATGTTATGTAGACTGTAATGGGGAGTATTGGGAGGATTATGGATTACTAATGGATCAAGTTTTAGTATTGCATTTACTTACAGATGTTACTAGCAGTCATGACTGACTACTTCAATATGGATCATTAAATTAGAAATATATGTGCTGTATATGGACGTGTAAGTATGTATAAACATAATTATAAATCATTATTCAAATTTTTTTTTAAATCACAATATATGGGGTACAGTATGAAATAGTGGAACCATTATGGAAAAAATTATATATCATCGCTGTCGGCTGAAAACCTTGTAACTGCAATTTTCATATTTAAACTTCAATTAAAGGATTAGGCTGCATTTTTCAAAACCATTTAGATGAACTCATAAACTCAAAACACATGGTGGTAAAGCTGAAAACAAGACATTTTTTCTCAGCTCCTGAAAAGTTGACATTTTAGAGATACGAGGTTTATCGATAACGATGACGATATGCAGAATATAACAATGAGTTGGGTTATGTGAAACCTGAAGGGGTGAGTATATGAGAACTTACAGCATTGCACATGATGTACAAATGTGCATATATGTTGATGTAAGCTTACTGGAACAACATCAAGTCATTTTTTTTCCCGCACTAGATTCCCCGGGTCAAACCTTTAAACCGATGCTGCTCACCTGACAAGAACCGATTCAGGTTGAAACATTGTTTATCTGTCCGTTACAAATTTCGGTGGAGCTCTGTGGCCTATTTAGTGTTAAAATGCTTTTAAGGCAGCCAGTCCCCCCCCCCCCCCCCCCACACACACACACACACACACCCACCCCCCCCCCACTGATGTTTTGAGTGTCAGTCTCTCTAAACCCTCTGGGGTTCTCTGACACAGAGCAGCCACCCTCTGTTAAATCGGCTGCTGTGAAATCATTAGTGCCAGGCCCGTTGGTGGTCCAGGAGCCCAATACAGAGGAACCGAGTGTGTGTGTGTGTGTGTGTGTGTGTGTGTGTGTGTGTGTGGGTCAGTGGGGGGAGGGGGGTTACTAGCTTGAGTCCTGGTATGATGCTTCTGTCCAGATCGATGCTCGCTCCCTCTCTCTCCCTCCCTCTGGTCTCGTTCTTGTGTTTGTTTACAGCAGCAGATGAGACTAGAAGAGCTGTTGGATGGTGTGTGAACCCTGAAGCCCTCTGCTGAGATTTATACCCTGTGTACAGAGAGAGAGAGAGAGAGACAAGGAGAGAGATAAGTACATACTACATCGCAAGGTCTGGTAATATAATGCATGCTGTATATTTCATGAAGAATTATATTAGCTTAAAAAGGTGGGAAAACTCTGCTTCATAAATAGAAAGCAAGAGAGGAGAGAGAACCTCTTACACGATGTAGCTGTGAATAAAAAAGTAATGAACTCAGTTTGGTCATCAGAAAACAGAAAACACTGACAAACATCCAAAAAAATTTTTTTCAGACTCTTATTGTTTCACATTAAATGCATCCTATGTACTTTTATCATGGAGATTATTATCTAAAAGTGGTAATCCTAGAGTTCCTCATTTTTTTATTTTTTTTATTTAGTCTCCATCTTTGTCAGTATTGCTGTGGTGTCTCTGCACTCACTTCCCAGAGATCACCTGTCAATCAAACAGTGTGGGCGGAGCTTGGGTTTTCTGTTGATGCAGTTTGAGTTTCTATAGATGGCTTTTTTCGCTATTTTCTTTGGGACTATCATTGCTCACGCTAACTACCCAGTTCTTCTGTTTATTCCAAACAAACTGGAAATATAAAACATAAAAGAGCGTTTATGAACTGGTTATAGGTTGAATCACTGTCGTAGCGATGGGTGATAGGGTGTAGCAAAACATTTCTTTATATGAAAATGTCAGTGATTATTACTTTTGAATAGTGGCCAAACTCTAACTCACAAATTAAGAAAAACTAAAAAAAAGTAGTTACTTAGAGTTTCAGTGGGTTTACCCCCTACCACGTCCCTTCAGCACCATCACTGCCACCTTCCTACACCACATTCCAACTGTCCCGCTCTTATCTTTATTGGCTGCGGACGGGGGGAATAACAGGAGGAAGATGATGGTTTCTGGGAGCTTTGGTGAGACGGAGATGAGAGAGAGACCAGTGAGCAGTCATCCATGGAGATGTCTGCCTGTGATACAGCTGCTCTGTGGAATCACTCCGTTTTCAGTGGAATAGAATAGAATAGAATAGAATAGAATAGAGACTTTGCCGTTGCATCACAACTCTCCCAGTCACCACAGCTGGTGCCATCATGGAGAAACATTGGATAATTTTCTGTTAATAAAGTCTAAATCTCTAACAACCAAGAGAGCTAGCTGAAAAAGCTTGTTGTGTTGTGGCTGTAGATCCATTCAGTAATGTTCTCAGTGAATAGTGTGATAAGGTGGATTTGTCTTTAGCCCTAGTCTCTACTCTAAAACACTCTGAGTTGTAGCTTGAGAAGAGTCAGCTCAGTTAACCTGAACAAACTGTTAGCTAGCTAACTAGCCAGCAAAGACACTGATGTTAATGTTAGCATGCTAATGCTAGCTGCTACTGGATACTTTAGCTAGTGTGCTAATCAGATGTGTTAACAACAAGAGTGATGGTTAGCTAACAAGCTGACATTATCTAAAGACAAAATCAGTCAGATGGATCATTGATGAAATGATCAGTACAGTCAAAAACAGCACAGAAATGAACCGGCAATTCTTTTGACAAGTCGTACATTAAGAAACCCAACCAGCTGTTCATAGAGCTGAGGACCTCCAATATGGCCGCCAGATGGTGTGTGTCTCCTGAAAGCTCTCTATAGAATACAATACAATAGGCCTACAATACAATAGGTATCAGACATTGGCCCCTTAAAGGTACCTTAAAGGTAAGGTTTGGCATTTTTAGTTGCCAGTCCTGATCATTAGCCACGGCCCCTCTGGACGACACTCACAGAGTTTCTCCTTCCCTTTAAACTGCAGCACCAGGAAGTGAGCCCCAGACAGGCCACCGCCTGACCCAGTTTAGCCATATTTCCCAGCATGAGGAGCCATCATGTCTAATTGTACAGGTTTAATCAGCTAAATAGCTTGCGTGTCGGGCAGCGTTGCATGCCAGCGGTGGATATACTGTAAATGGGCCTGTACAGTAAACACTGGCCGATGCTGCAGAGTATTTTCCATGCTAAGCGTGTTCGGCTTTGAATCAGCGGATATTTGTTTGGAAATGTAGAGTTGAGGGTAAGCACTCTGAAGAGGGGGGAAGCGGTGTCTATTGAAAAATCTACATGATGACACAAACAATTATGAGGAGAATTCATAACATGGCCAAGATGGCTCCTTATGACCTATTTTGGATGTTTCCCCTGGCAAAGCAGCAAGGGGAGAGAGAGAGAGAGAGAGAGAGAGAGAGAGAGAGAGAGAGAGATATGACTGGAGTCTATTGAGGTAGAAGGCAAAATATGAAGAGACCATTACTGATGCCTGGGTCTTTCAGCACCTCCAGCGATAGCACGTTACAAGTAAAAATAAAGCAGAGAGAAACAGAGAGATCAAAAAGGAGGAAAATGCCTGGTTGAAGGTTGGGGATAGTGGTGCACTGAGAGAGAGAGAGAGAGAGAGAGAGAGAGAGAGAGGGGGGGGGGAAAAGGGAAAGGAGAGAATAAATGAGTCAGAGAGAGAAAGTGAGTCAGAGAAAGAGAGAGAAAACAACAGAGAGAAAGGGGGAGAGAGCAAGAAAGAGAAAGAGAATGGAAGAGAGAGAGAGAGAGAGAGAGAGAGAGAGAGAGAGAGAGAGAGAGAGAGAGAGAGAGAGGTGAGAGAGAGAGAGAGAGAGAGGGTGAGGGTGAAAATATGACCAGTATTGTATTTCATCTCTGTGTAGTGGACGTCTTAATCAACAGTGTCAGGTTTTCTTTCTGGGGGCTGCATGGGGTTTTTCATGCTGACAGCAGAAGTACATGTGAGGGGCAAATAGGATGGAGAGGAAGATATTCTGAAGGACCGGCGTTAATTCTGCTGATATGCAACACCAGCTAATAATAATAATGATAATAATGAAGTAATATTATTGTTTTCACTCATATATTTATTGACCGACATGTAGAAGGCGCAGTGGGTTTGCCCAGTATTGTGAAATTGCATTACATCTGAATGTCTCTCCTTAGCAAATAAAACATAGGCTAGATACAAAAGTTTAAAAATAGTCACAATCACATGAAAAGGCCTGAAAGGAGTTGTACTATATTACAATTTTGCACATCAGTGTTTTATAGGCCTATGTCAACGCCAAAATAGTATTTATTATGTTGTAGGCCTATTATAATGCACGTCTCCTCACCTTATAATTTGACTTTTTAGGAATTCCCGCTATTTAGGAACTCAGTAATCATTATTAGAGTGCATATAATATAACATACCAGGTCTATATACAAATATCACAAAATGATATAGAAGTAGGCCTACCAAAGAAATATTATAGTGATACCATATAAGAAAACAAAAATCCCATCATGTACAATAAGGTCACTAAAATTAAATATTATAACACACTATAAATCCCTATGGGGATATTATAGGTATATTGTAGAAATTTACAAAAATAACAAATAAAACATATTATAAAAAATATTACAGGATTTATGAACAAAATACTATAAAATACTACAACATTACTAAAACTAAGTATTGAATACCACGGACACATGCGTCCAGATAGGAATATTATAGGAATTTGATAGTGATAATATAAGAGATTTGAAAAATACCAATATGTAGGAAATTATGAGGTTACTAAAAATTTGTATTTAGCAACACAGACATTCAGTACAATAGGAATATTACAAGAATGCTGTAAGAATAGGCTATTATAGGAATTTACGGAGATACCAGAGGAGATAAACAATATATGGTCACAAACACTATAGAGTACACGGACACATTATAAGCCCCTATAGGAATATTATAGGAATATGATAGTGATACTATATAAAGTGAAATAAGGTCACTGAAACTAAGTATTGAGTGCCACAGAAACACTTTACGTTCCTATGGGAATATCACAGGAATATTCCCGCTGTGCATCCATGTAAAATAAGGGACATAAAGTTGTGACTGATTATTATTTATTGTAACACGGTGGACGGTAAAATATGCTGCAAACCGCCCTGGTGTAAACAGTGACCAGACCAGGAGAGCTTTTATGGAATATATGTACCCGGCTGGGACGTGACACCTCCTGATTTATGGCTGTATTTAGATAAGACGCGGCAGTAAATGGTTTCTAAATAGCGTCAAGGTCATGTAATGTAATGGGATAATGTTTTTAGGCGATAGAGATAAGACGGTGTGTTAGTGTGTGAGGAGCTGTGGGGAATTAACAATACAGAGATAAACCCGCTATGCATGAGAACAGCAGGCCGGGGACTTTCTGTCTCTCACAAAACTTTGTAAAGCACTAAATAATTCAAACTATTCATTTGCACTGCTCAGCGCGTTGTTAATATGTTATTACTATAAAAGGGTAGATAATTTCTCCTCAAGTCTATTCAGTGTGATGAATTTACTTATTATCTACTTTGGAAATTCAGCCAACTGATGCAGAAAACGCCCAAAGAGTGATTATACGTTTAAAAAAAAAGAAAAAGAAAAATCTTGTTTAAAAAAAATTGAACAATCTTGAAAAATCTTTGAAAAAGCTTTAGGTGAGTGAAAAAGTGTGAAAAAAGACAAATCACTAATATTTCCCCAAGTGTTGATGAATATAGTGCAGCATGCAGTGGACATGCTAATGGTTTCTGGAAACCATTTGTCAGACTTCAAAACAACATGAACAAAAATCTGCAATCCATAAGGTGTTTATTCTTTGAAAATGAATACAAATAAGAAATATAAATATAGCTATTCAATTGTTTGTCTTTATACTAATTGAAAATGAATAGGCCTACATCTCATATCGAAAACTTTAGACTAAACACCGGAGGATTTAAGTCAGTACATTTATGTGTATAGGCTATATCATGTTTGTCAATCACAGAAATCTTTGAATTGTTGTCAAATAAAACAGATGATTTTCACTATTTTTTTTTCCCCCCACAGTGAATTTCATGTGCGCTTTTCAGGTGTAGCCATTCAAAAACAAACAGGACTCACATATTTCTAATGTCCGTGCAATTTCATATCCCACATAGATCGACCTCGAATTAATTAATAAAATAAGAAATGATAATCAGTTATTTCCAATATTAGATTACAATATACCCCTAATAAATAGGACTATAGCTCAACAGATGGTGCGTAAATTCCATGCGTAAAACATCTCCAAAATTAAAAGAGGGCAATCGAACCCAAGAAAAAATCGTTTTACAAAAGCTCAGAGACTTTAATCGCATTTTTAATCTAAAATATGCATGTCCTGCGTAGCCAGCAACCATCTCAAACAAGCAGATTTGCTCCTTGTGGTGTTCCGTCAGATTGCGGAACCATGGCGCATGTTATTGTAAACCTCTCCAGACTCTCCTCCCATCCCGGGCTCTCTCCTCTATTGGCTGCCTCCTCTCCACGCTGATTTCCAGATCATATAAACCTGGGGGCCTCACACCTTCATCAGGGTCAAATTTCTTGGGGAAATGAGAGCAACCACTTCGGGAAAAGAAAAGAAGGAAAGAAACACAAGTGGAGCCCATATCACCGAGATTTGTCGTCTGGGATTATACTTTGGCTTTTTTCCCCCGCAGCTGAAACTCGCTATGAGAATGACGACGACCCCGCAGCAAATGTAAACTTTGGTGGCTACGTTTGGCCTGCCTCGAGTTAATGCAGTCGAGGGAATACATATTTTAATCTTGAATGACCTCTGTTGGCTGTAGATCCCCGAGCAGCGACCTTTTTGGGGCAGCAGCAGCAGAGAGAGACCGAGGTCGAGGGACAACACGGCAGCGATCACACTCGTTACTCCTCTGAACATGAACCTCATCGGCGGCTACCAGCATCACCACCACCTGATGCACGAAACCTTCCCGTTCGTCCAGCGGTGCCACCAGGACGCGCCGTACTTCCAGAGCTGGGTGGTGAACCACGGAGAGATGCCCCCGGACTTCCAGATCCAGCCGCCCTACCCGGCCGCGGAGCTCGGAGCGCCGGGAGCGACGCACGACGCCCGGCTGGAGGGGCTGCCGGCGGGCATGGCGAAGAGGAGAGCGTCGGGGCCGAAGAAGGAGCGCCGGAGGACGGAGAGCATCAACACCGCTTTCGCCGAGCTGAGGGAGTGCATCCCCAACGTCCCGGCGGACACGAAACTGTCTAAAATTAAAACTTTACGCCTGGCGACCAGTTACATCGCCTACCTGATGGACGTCCTGGCCAAAGACTCCGGGGAGACGGAGGGGTTTAAGGCCGAAATTAAGAAATATGACAACCGGGATATGAAAAGGAAACGGGAGCTGGTAAGTTATGTTTTTAGCGGCCACGGAAACCCTGATGTTTTCTGAATGTGTATGGACACTGCTGTCAGAAACATTTGTGATGCTGCATATTTCAGTAGGAGATACACTAAATGTCAGTCTGTATTAGTTTTACATTCATGTTTTACTAGCTATAGAGGCCTAGAAAACTGGGCCAGAGTGGAACTACAAAGTTCACTGAAGGATAATTATTTGGTGTCATTTGGTGATTTAGTGGAGGACAAAAAATTCAAAACATTTTGCTTTAAATTCCAAACATGATTTATTTTAGATTTACAGCAATAGGCTATTTAATTTTTTTAAAATTTGAATAACACCGGTCTGACTTCTAACCACTAACGAAAAATCACTCAGTAGCGATAGGGACAGAAACTGTGATTGTGATAGGTCAACGGCGAGTAGCGACAATATGGCATTTTTATCTGTTATGGTATAAGTACAATATTCCTATTGGGACTTATAGTTTTGCTGTGATATTCGTATCCCTCTGAACATTATTATAGCCTATGATTACGTGCTATTTTCGAAAGCTTCTTCTCACTTGATTAAAAAAATAGTAGCATGGTATTTAACACACAGCAACTTTATTATCTTGTTGGTATTTGGAGCCCTTTGATTCCCTCATAGACACTCCGTTCCTCCATTTGCATTTATTGATCAGCTATTTTTCATTTCCATCTGTGTTATATATTGACATTATTGTGTTGGGTCTTTTTGACAGTAATGGGTAAAATATTTCCAGTTGCTCATCATCATAAGAAAGCCTATATTTTCATTACATATATAGCTATATATATATATGTATGTATATAGTAGCTATAGCCTATACAGTAGCTATAGCCTATATCGGTTTTTCTTTTTTTTAGAGACTTAAAATATTACTTACACCAGTTTGATACAGGATTTATTGTGATGTATCCTGTGATTTTTTGTTAGATTTGTCAGCCTAAAAAGCTGGGTCAACTTTATTCCGCAAAGCATTGAACTATAATAAACCTATAATAACTAGGATAGGCTACCACAGCAAAACGGCAAGTCCCAATATGAATATCAGTGATACCATAGGAGATATAATAATAATAATAACAAGAATAATAATAATAATAATAATAATAATGATAATAAACCTCACAAAATTGCCTAAGTTTAGTAACTCGCTGTAAGTCCCAATAGGACTATTGATGATACCATTGGCGATAAAAGAAAAACTCCATAATAAAGTCCAATAAATTTACTATTAAGCACTCACTTGTAGGAATAAATAGTGAAAATGGGTGTAAACTGAGTTGAAGTGGCTTGACCCTCCACTACACCGTGTTTGTTTTGTTTTTATATTCAGACTCCCAGTATGATGCTGATGTCTTGATGTCTTGGTGTTTTGGTGTTTCCCCTCCAGACTGAAGGCCTGCAGGAGTCTTTAGGAAGCGAGAAGAAGCTGAAGGGCCGGACCGGCTGGCCGCAGCAGGTCTGGGCTCTGGAGCTCAACCAGTGACCCGCGGCCCTGACCTGCGCACAGACTCTGGAATAAAAAAAAACAAAAACCACTGACTGAACCTGAACACACCGCTAGACGTGCAATGATGCGCCAAAAAAAAAAGACTGAAACAAGGTGAAGTGCGGATCGAGGATCAGCGGAAACACTATGATGGACACTGCTGTGGTTTCTAACTTGACACGCAAACTGACTGTAGATAGGCTATTTGTGGCGTTTCTTCTTTCTTCACAGTTCATTTCAGCACTACACCCCCCACCCCACCCCACCCCACCCCACCTCCCGTCATCCCCATCCGCTTAGACCAGTGGTTCCCAAAGGTGTGGTGCCAAACTTTTGTAGGCTACATCCCCTAAAAATGTGTTTCCCTTGCGGTGCGTGTTGTTGTTTTCCACTGGACCAGAAAATTTTGGTGGTTGGAGGAAGGGGGGGGTGAGCCCAAATAAATAAATTAAAATAAACGATAAGTGGACTACCCTAAGTGGTTTGAGATGATGAAATCACAAACAAGCCTGATCTTACTACTTACAGTCTTTGTAATGTTTTTTAAGACGTTTTTTTTTTTTAGCGGTTTGAAAGGGAAAGTGATCCACAACAATTTAAATGATTTTGGTGGGAAACCGGAGCGAGGGGAAACACGTTTTTAGGGGAACACACACTTCTTGGCAAGACAATTTTCTGGGAGGCTGATGTGCCCAAATTTTGTATCCCGTAAACAAACGTTTCCCGATCTTGAAAATCAGTCATGATGCCAAATCGTGGCTGCAATCAGCGTACATTCATGTAGCTTCACGGTAAATTCCCAAATGTTAATTGCTGATTTTTCAGTAACAATTATTTGAAGTTGACAAGCGTTGAACAGAGTTGTCTGGTGTTTAAAACTATCTAAAAGTGTTAACTGAGCTCGGATGGGTGTGGACTTGTAGGCTATTGTAGCCTAGAAACTCGGACATAGTGTTTATTTTTTAACACTGACTGTTTCGCAGTGTGTGTCCTCGTTTTGTCGTCAGTGTGTGTTGTAGTTTTTTTGGGGGGAAACGCGCTTAATAAATCGTGAGTTTGTAATTTATAAGGTTCTATCTTGGAGGAAGTGGCTTCGTTTCTTTTTTATCTTTTTAAAGATTTACCTCCAAAATAATTACATATTTAAATATATGTAATATCTATTGTCTAAACATTTAATATGCCTATCTTAAAATAATAATAATAATAATAATAACACTACACAAGCATCAAGTAGCATTCAAAGATCGTGAATCAATTTTGATTAAAAAAAAAATTAAAAAAAGGGGGAAAAAGTCAGTAGAACCTTATACTTCCAAACCCACGAAATGACAAGTAAACTAATTTACAGCCTAAACAGATAGGTTACTTTCATTCTTCTGTAATCCCTGGATTAAAAAAAACGATAGGGGAAAAAAATCCATAAACATTTAGATGATTTTTGTTCTTTTTGTGCCTGGACGGAAACAGAGGCGACGGGAAACTTGTTTTTAGGGGAGACAAATTTTGGCACAACATGGTCTTGACACCCCAGAAAAGAAAAAAAAAAGAGGACTGTAGTTCAATTTCAGTATTTCACCCATTTAAAGTGGATACAGTGAGAATGTATAAAGATGACTGTTTTCATAGGTTTCCCTCTGTTTCTATAACACCAAGTCATTTCTTACAGCAGACTCGGATGGAGCCTTTGACGTGGTAAAACGAGTTTGAGAGCCTTTGATGTAAACTATATATTGTTGTTGTTTCTTGTAAAAAAAAAAATTAATGAATATTGCTGAATCTACCTCAAAATTAATGTCACTGTCCGTTTGAGATGGCAAATAAAGTTAGATGGAAACACCGTGCAAAATGGTACAGGAGCGCACAGCATTCATACTGCAAAAAAAAAAAAAAAAAAAAAAGCCTTTAACTCTGCGAAATGTTGATGGAAATGTACATTAGATGTGAAGTTACATAGTTCCGTAAATAAATTTATTATTTTAACACACTCCAGCTGTAAGGAAACACTTGGCGTCCTGAAGGTATTTGATCTGGTCTAATTTAACAGACATTAGCCTATCATAATCAAATTATGTGTTCATTGAAGCTATCAATTGCTGTTACGGCACTGACTGTCTAACAACTTTGATTATTTTATTTTATTTTTCCCCCAACTAAATGTTGTGTTCGGGGTATAATCCTCTAATAATGTTCCATAAAGAAAGCAAAAAAGTCAGAAAACAAATATATCATAACCATTTCATGCTATTTATATGCTATATTTCTGAATTAGGCTAACATAATATTTAATCCTCCCGTTGATGATGAGTCTGCCCATATTCATATTCAGCCTATTTGTGCGTTTTGAAGCACATCAGCTCCAGTTAGGCCCATACTTGCCCCATGTTAGTCAACATTACATTTTAACTGTATATGACTGGATTCACTGAGTTCTCAAGAGTCTTAAATCATAATAATAACCCGTTCTGTCTTTGCATGTTGGCTCCAGTGATCCCCAATATGCTTTAATTTAATATAGTTCTGACAAGAAAAATGTACAGTGGCATTTTATGCTTCAGGTTCCTCAACAAAATAAGGGCTGGAAATCGAGGGGGTTAGGAAAAGTTTAAAGTATGAAAATGAAATCTCCATTAAGTCATAAAAGTGACACCTACTCTTACAAAATGATTGACAGCGTAAAATGGAAACAAATGACTGTGGCCTACTTTTTAAAGGACATTAGTTAACTTGAGTCCTTGGTTGAGGAAACACTTTTACAGACTGGACCCTAGGCTTTAGAGACAGTAATGATGTTCAGGTAGGCCTACTGATTTTTACTTTTTTCCCCAAGTAAGTCTATAGCGTTGTGAAATGAACTACTATCATTGTTCACGTCCGTCCTGTAATAGCAGGATGTATGGCGACATCTAGTGGCCGATGTTTGCTACTGCAGCAGCAGAGGACGCAGGAACTGGAGTCTCGTTCCAACCAAAGATGTGATTCAACATGAAGGAAGATAAAGCCACACTCCATTAATTTTCCTTTTTCGAGTCGTGTTTTGTGCATCTAGTTAACATATCATCTGTTACTTTTCATCACATTAATCACATGTTGAGTCAATGTGTTGAGTCAACTATACTGTGTTAAAAATAACAGAAATGTGTCATTTCTAGTTTGGAAACAACCCAACCTTTTAACAGTGTTTGTGGATCAATGAAGACAAGACCTCGCTTCTGCCTGTACAATACGTTTATTATTAGGAGCAATAAGCAGCCATATTTAAATATGTATTTTCTAATACAACAATTAGGTTAATGCAGCATGGCCTATACGTTAACAGAGATGGGCGGTATCTACATGGCACTAATAAACCTACAAGCAAAACTCAAAATATACCAGACACTAAAAACCCTGACATGACAAACTCAGTGTGGTGGACAGATGGAAAACTCAACAATTTAAATAAAGGTCTGTGGCAGGGGAATGGCAAGTTAAAAACAAAACAAAAACAAAAACAAAAAAAAACAACACTGTTTACAATCCATGTAGTTACAAACAGATAAAGACATAAGAGTTGATGTGAGGAAGAGAAAGCCAATTTGTGATTTGTAACAAAAAAAAACAAACAAAAAATAATCCATTGCCTGTAGGCTTCAAAGTTGGTTTAAAATTTTAAACCAACTTTTTTGTTTGCAGGTCTTCCACAGTGGCAGGTAAATCCCACAATGCACCAGCCAGCTGAATGCTCAGTATGATGTAACAGGAGTCCTGGCTGCCTGCCAGAGGGACTGCTGGTCAGTTCCCACCATGCTGGGAGAGACTCGGACAAAAATTAATAACTTATTGTCTCTGGACATGTGAAACCTGATTCCAAATGTAAATGTTAACACTCTGACACAACACAGAATCTGGAGTGGAGGCCTGACCAAAAAAAAAAAAAAAAAAAAAGCCTTCTATTGGTGCGGTGGTATGGTGGCCAAGTTGCGCTGTAAAAGAGGAAAATACCATTTCACAGAATACCAAGCATCCTATAAAATGGAGGAGGCCATAATGCTATCATCTTATTTGTTGTGACTTTTCCAGTGAGGAGCCTGTCACTCATAACTATTGGTAACCTATTTCCAAACGTGACCTGACAAACAACTATTTTTATTATTATTATTATTATTATTTTGGTTTCTTTTCGGATTACAACCAATCGATATACCAATACAAGTTTGAAGGACAGAACTGCGAATGGAAAATCTTCTCTTACTAATTCATAACTCACTTTGCTTGAATGTTTACACCCAATTGTACACAACTTAAAGATTCAATATACCGTTAAAACTCATCGTTAAGCAGAGCATGAATTCTCAGTTTGTCGTCAATTTGAGCATGAAAAAAAGAAACAGTTCCTCAGTCCCGACAACACAAACAAATCCAGTTTTGGTGCTGCGGTGATGCCACAGGTGGCGCTATACTCAGATTCCTGATTACACCTTGAAGACATGCTGGGGGTGTGCTTGAAAAAACGGCATTATTTGAATTTGGCATAAAAATGTAAAAATTTAAATAACTAAGACTTAGCCAACTTCCACTACTAATTGTTTAGTGGTACCGCTGGTTGATACGGTTGCAAGACATCCATAAGCAACACGTATCCAAGTTTTAATTAGACAAATTTTTCAAAAGATCAATAATTACATTCATTCCTTTTTGTCTTTACAGCCTCCCAGCCTCTTGAAATGCACCCAAGTCCGATCAGCATCAAAGCAAGACTTGAGGCCATTACTGTAAATTGTGACTTTGTCCAATAAGAAGACAGACCATAAACACTGCTCTTAAATAATAATATCATTTAAAAAGATGCTAATAATTACTCTTACATCGCTAACACACACACACACACACAAAGTTTCCATTTCAGGTGGACAAAATAAGAAGAAATCAAAATCATATTTGCAAACAGACACAACTTTACAGAATTCTTAGAATTAAGGCTGAACTAAGAAATGGTACTGAAAATTCTCACTAAAAAGGTACAAAACTGGGTTAAGAAATAATATTGAACGTAAAACAGCTACCAACACCTGCGATGCACGGACAAATAAATCTGTATGTGGTGTGTATGTGTATAACAAATAGGAGGAAGGAAAGTCTGGTTCATAGCCAAATGCTACATCATTCAACATCAGTCTAAACATGCAACACTTACAGCTGGAAAGGGGGGGGGGAACAGGACTGGGGTCAGCTCATTTTTAATTCCATCAATTCAGGAAGGGGATTTTCTCAGAAAGTTAAACACTGGGAATCTCCTGCCACAAACAGGCTCTCATATCCAATCTGTAACGAAACTCAGAATAATGGTTTCTTTATGCGAGTATTACGCAAGTTTCAAGCTTGAAATGAACTGACCCCCATCACTGACACCCCTAGTTACCCCTTTCCAACAACCCATTCATTCGCCAAAAACAAACAAACAAACAAAAAACTCCAGTCAGTGTCATTCAACTCCCAACACGCTTTCTGGTTTGGCACAAGAAATCCTCACGGTGAACTTAACAGTCGACTCGGCAAAGAAAAAAAGTACCCGAATTACCAAAACGTGTGTTGTTTTTCTCTTAAGGCAGCTATCGTACATTGCATTCAACCAATTGCTTAAGATCAGACGCTGTTACTTTGTACACATCTTGACAATTACATTACAGCATGATGTTGTAAACCCTGCTGAGTGAGTTCTGGCGCTGAGCAGTCTTTGGGACCCGGGTTTTGCGGAAGGAAGAAGAGGGGGAAACGCCTTTAAAAAAAAAAACGAAGCGTCAGGAGAGGACAAGCCATTGTAATGACGCGCGCGGTGACCGTTTTAACTCTCCGTTCGTTTTTTCATACCGAGCGGGCAAAACGAGCCACAGCGCACGCATTGCACCCTGAATTCTTGCCTCCTCCGACGTCTCAACAACCCCCTCTTCTTTATATTTCCTCTAAAGACAGCGGGGGGTTTGTGTCCTAGTCTAGCAGAGGAGAGGGACGGTGACGATGTTTGTTGTGGGAGAAGAAGGTGGTTGTTGTTGTTGTTGGTGTTGTTACGTTTTTGTGGATGGGTTGTTGCTGATGGCAGCTGGTGGTCCTTCTTTACTGTAAATTGTTGTTGTTGTTGTTGGTGCCTGTAGTTGTGGATTGATGTGTAGTTGTGAACTGCTGTTGCTATTGCTGCTGTTGGGATCTTTAGTCCAACTGTTTGCTGCCGTCTGCTTTCTGGTCCAAGCGGCTCTTGCTGCTCTTCACCATATAAATAAAATAGGTCAGGGTCTCCTTCTCGTTCACCGGGATATTCCTGAAGTGACGACTCACCGTCTAAAGAAGGAGGGTGGGTGGGGGGGGGGGGGGGGGGGGGAAAGGAAAAAATGCAACCTCAGATAGTCTTACACTGTTATTTACATCAATCTGTGATGTCCAATGCATTCTAGGAGTTATTTTGTGCTGCAGTTTATTTTTTTTTGGGTGTACCCACTTTCCCTAAATCTGCCTCATCCACATCTATGTCAGTTAGTGGTTTCCTAAACTTTCCCAGAATTACTTTCAACGAATTTCATCAACTCCACAGAGAACGGGCGTCAATTTGTCGCTTCCAGTTATGGATTACACATGTAGACGGAGAGCAATTCCGATAGCGACAGCACAGTATGAGCAAGAGAGCGAGAGTTTTTCCAGTGGAGAAAAAGCGAGAAGAGAAGCGGCCATCACTCAAAACACAACCCGTCTTACCGCTGCATTTTCCTTCAATTTTGTCCAACTTTGAAAAGAACATGTGAATTATGAGACGATTAAAAACACATAACACCATTACCATCACTTTTCATATGTAAAGAGAGAAATACTAAATTCACTGAGGACATGGACATGAGGAGACTTTTTCCCCAAGGGAGACATTTAATCAAGCCTGAACTAAACCCTAACTGAAGGCTGTTTTTGATTTGTAAAAGCCAACCTTAAGGAGAAGGAAACAAACATCCTTCATATCGCCTCTCACACTACTCTAGTTCTACTGAATGGGGCCGGGCATGGAGACAGCTGTAATTGGTTGTGGGCTGTTGACTGGCGCTTTATTAATGATGTGTAAGGCTCATTAATAGGGGGCCTGAACCTCTCCAAAAGCCTGGGGAAACATTCAACTTACAGCCCCGGCTTCATTTATTCCCACCGCTCAGCCGGGCGGCCAGCTTGCCCGCTCCAGTCGGCCCCAACCCCAGCCGCCCGCCACAGGGTCGGACTGGAAGCGCTACATAGAGGGGGCATTTGTAAGGATAAGGCCTGAGCCAGCTGCAAGATTACAAGGGGTCCACCTGCCGATGTGGTGAATTAGTCTAACAATCTCTCTATGGCCAATTACTGTGTAATAGGGCCTGCCACACTACATATATCACAGTAAATGAGTAATATGGAGGCGAGGCTTGAGAAGAAAGAGCTTCCTTGGTTCCTGGGAGAACTCTTAAACAGTAAGGAAGACGAATCAGGCTGACGATCCCAATAAAATCCTTACAAGCAGTGATCAAAGAATAACGCGACTTCAGCTTCATGCTCAAGATGCTGCTAAAACAAGTTGTAAAAGTACATTTGTGATTCTGTACAAATCCCTCACATCTTGCTGTGGTTGGAAACTAATTTCACCAACAAAGAAAGGCTCACTTATTTTATCATTAACACCCATGCACTCCTGGTTCAATCAGGTTCAATCAGAATTCAGGGATCGAGCTTATTCAACAGGACAAAAGACAAGGCCTATTTGTCATTTGGGCATGTTGATACAGTGCAAAAAAAACATAGTTTAACTGAAACTTTAACAAGATTTCACAACAGCCTCGTCCTTAGGTTGGACTGGTCTTACGTCCAATTTGACTGTCCTGTTCTGACAGGCAACTCATTCATTTTATCAGTTTCACAGTACACACAGGACGACACACACAGTGCAAAAGAAGTGCAACAGGTAGTAAAGTATAGCCTACATATCACCACATATACAGTACTGTGCAAAAGTCTTAGGCATATGTCAAAGATATCCATAAAGCGAATGAAAACTAATGAAATGAAAAGTTTCTAAATATCAAAAAATTACAATAAACAGCAGTCTACTGACACACTAATGCAGAAAACAAATAAACATCTAAAACTTCTAAGAAATTTATATAAAAAATCTAGGGTGCCTAAGACTTTTGCACAGTACTGTACATTCAACTAGTGTTGTTACCTCTGCCAGTTGGGCCTTGTTGAGGCCGGGCCTGGTCTGCAGCTTGTAGTGTCGCTTATAGCGTCTCAACGTGTTCACCTGCAGCTGGAACAGATCCACCTGAAAACAAAACACAACAGGGATGTAATGAGGAAAACAGTAATCTAAATATATATCTATATCTAAATATATACTTCAGTCACCTGTCAAACAGGTAAGAAGAAGAAGAAGGATACAAATAAGAATAATATCAATGTTAAGATGATAGGCAATGCCTGGGGGAACAATTTAAGGTAATCATTTTAGAGTAGTCATATTCACAGTTTCCCATGGTTTTTAGAGAGGATTTTCAACAGAACTGAAGACTAAGATCTGACGACAAACTTGAACATAAGTCTAATGGAAACAACCTCAGTGGAACTCTGAGGAACTCATCTTGGACAAGGACAACACAAAACACGCAGCACATATCACACTATTTTTCATTTATGTGTCCAAATACAGAGAAGGTACGTTTATCCCCAGAAATCCCCGGGCGCACTTTGAATCCAAGGGGAAAAAAGAAGAAGAATTCAAAAGGAAAATTCCTTTGGAATAGTATGCTTTCAGTCTAGCTTGAGGAACATAACAGCCTGTATTGATGTATAAATTTATACAGATGAATTATCAAATACACAGAGACAAGACAAGTCTGTGGTGCAGACAACCTTTTCCCACAGTAGTTTTTTTGGTCTTAAAAGTTTTAATATTTACAACCATTATCAGTGCAGCTTTATAGAGAGAAGACAATGCTCTGTATTTCTGAGAAAGATTCATAAATCTATACTGGTTGCTGCTTATTTTCTGGGATTTCATTGTGGTAATTTTAGGGTCTCTTAACAGCTTCCAAGGGCATTTCTGAGAAACAGCAACTTCTCATCCTGCCTCCAGCATGGACATATTTTAATGATTTAATTAAGGCTTCTAATGGGCTTCTGCTTCTTTTTCAGCTACTAGATAAGAAGAAAGTAATGATCGCCGGGGAGAAATTGGGCCATTGCGGCAACAAATGGTAAAAGGATACAAGACAGATAAAACAGAACATAAATATAAATAAGAAAAGAGTAAATGGGAGTTATGTAAACATGCTCTATTTATAATCCCGCTGTGTGAGAGTATGAAAAAGTATGGGTTACAGCATTAAGAGGGTGTGAAAAATAGCAGCAGTGGTAGCAATAAAACTTACGTTCTCCTGCAAGTATGTAACTACGTCTTGTCACCACATTTGTGCTTTGTGTAAATTTTATATCATGTTTCTGTGTGAAATATTTGTATGCTGCCTTCATGACAAGAAATTAAGAAGTTTACCCCTCCTTATAGGTGTCATGTGATCATTCAGAGTATATATGAGTGTAATTCATGCCACCTGTGACACTGATAAAGCCCTGCATGGCGAGAATTATGAGATAAACTAATATGAGTGCGGACCTGCGATTCTTCTATTGACATAATTAGTCTATGCACCACGAGTAACGAATGTGGCACTGCATTAATCTACAGCTGAATATCTTACTTTGGAATGAAACTCAAATAAATCCCATTCAAATAATCCATCCATCCATCCATCCATCCAAATTACCTCAGGCACCTCCACATCGTGATCCGGGGACTCCCCTCCGTCGTCACTGGTCTTCCTCTTCCTCTTGTTGCGGACACTCTGGATGAAGTTCTTATGGAAATCGCAGATGTAGAGATGTCGTACCTGCAACGATACCATGAGCGTTCAAGGGAAAGTCCAAACAAGGATTCTCTTACATTGTTGGACATTATCGATCTGTGTTGTTCAATGCATTTCAGGAGTTATTTTGTGAAAAAGTGTTGTAATTCACTTTTTTGATGCGCCCACTTTCCCCTCAACCCGCCACTTCTATTTCAGTTAGTGAATTCCTACATTTCCCAGAATGCCTTTGAACAGCCCCCCAGAGAACCGGCGTAAACTTGTGGCATTCAGCTGTGGGTTGTATATCTAGGTGAGGAGAGCAACAGTGAGAGTAAGAGCAAGAGAGTGACAGTTTTTCCCACTGAAGAAAAAGCAGAGAGTCGCCCTTTACTCAAAGCCCAACCTGTCTTGTGGCTGCATTGCATTCTGGTCAATTTTCTGCTACTGTTGAGTAGCAGTGGGTTGAGCATTGAGCACAACAGGTATGGCCTCCTGGGGGATTGAAGCCGGGCCCTCGGGTTGGAGATGACATCAGTACCCACAAGGCCATCCTGCCTCCCCAGTTAAAAGTAAGTGTTAAAGGGACACAAAAGTGCCACAACAAAGAACAGTTGCACCACAGTGTAGACTGAAATGTCTGTACTTGCGCTTTTTGTCACCTTTATTTAGCAGTTTATACATTCATTTTCCGACATTGGGCAGGTTCCTCTCCTCTTCTGATATATTGTGTGTTGCTTGGTATTTGCGCACTTATGGATGCTAGTTACCTGATCTTGTTCATTGAAGAGCACAGATGCACTCAGGCCATTTTTGTACCGTTAAATTAAGTTATAGGTGCCTCCGATAATAGCTTTTTATAATATTAGATTTTTGGCATGAAAATGGAAATAAACATACTGAATATTGCCACACAATATTGTCTTTCAGCAGCTTCAATATAAAAAATAATGGGGTCAGTATCGGCCTTCAAAAAACCCATATCTGTCGAACCTTACTCACACATTCCTCTCTACGACCTGACTCCATGTCCCTTGCCCTCTCTGGCCTGCCAACACCGCAAATAATCTCTGAGTCTGTGGGAAACACTGTAGCACATACCTCTGTTGTGCTTTTAAACATGACCACAGCTACCACTGATATACAGGGTGGGGAATTAACACCAGCCAAATGCTTATAAATTGTTGTAATTGTAAACTTCTAGTATTCTTTAGAATTCACAAGCCACTGTGGCCAGAAGACAAATACGTTCCCTGTTGATATGGCCAGACCATAACGTCATGTCTTATAGCTACAGTAGAAGCCCCACTTTCTCATAGTGCACTTCCGGATCAAGGAAACTCTGCCTGTGTTAAACTGGTAATTCATTCCCAAGAAAGCCACCAACGTCAAAAAGGACAATAACAATTCCCCTTCAAGGTATCTGTGGGTTGCAAGGTGGACTAATGATGAGAGAGGCTGTGCTTTAAATCAAAGTAACACCACAACCTGCTCACTCATTTTAAGTTGCTCTGGATAAGAGCTCCAGCTAAATCAATAGTTATTTTTCACATTCATTTAGCTGTGAATGCCTCGCACAACTCGAAAAATGCAAGTTCAATGACATTTCATCATCTGACCTCATTGTGCCAATGCATCATATAAGAGTACTAAATATCCAAATAAGAGCCATTTAAAAAGCCACATCTAGTAGCCATGCAAAGGAGAAAATCCTTTCTACCTCTCCACAGCTCCTCTTTCTCTCATTTCTTTTCTCGGCACTCGTACATGATCACTGTAGGATCACAGGAGTATTGTCAGGGTGCTGTGACCTCTGACCCTTGACCTCCTTACTATTGGTTGCATGTAATGTTTAAGGAATTTAATCTTGTTGTATCCTACACTGAACTTGTGTGCGTGTCATTTCTCGGAAAACTCGTGCCATGCTCACAACATGTGCTTCATCACATGAGCTCTTACAGCTGATGGGCCAAGAAAACATCAAACCTCGAGGAAGTGCCAGAGATCAAAACGCATACTGAAGACAATACAGTTCATTCCTCAGACACAACTGTTTAAGCAACAAGCCACTCCACACAGTGCATTACAGCAATTTTAGGACAGCTAAAACTACAGATGGGTGCTGAGTGGCTTATTGCATTTATAAAATACCAGTAACACACCCTTGTATTACAGGGTAACACCAATGTTTTTTTTTAAGTTTGTGCCAATGGTCTAGGTTGCCCTTCTCCTTTCCAATATTCCCAGTGGTGTCTGCACACATTCAGTGTACTTGGAGATATCAGCGCTCGTTTTCCTCCTTTCAAAAGAAGCCATTTGCTGCCATTCATTGTGGTGCAGTATGAAAAACTTGCATAGATTTTAAAATTGTCCATTCTAGATATTTCATCACAGTAAACATGAAGTCTTAATTTGGTTTTATCAAAGTTTCTGTTTTGTTGCTATTTCATTGTCCCAAGTTGAGTGCTTTTATATATATATATATATATCAGCGTTGCATTACGTTATGCTCTGCTTCCAACACCCACAGGAAGAAATGGAAGTCTTCTCCAGGAAATAGCCTAATCCCTCAAAAACACTTTCCTGTCACATTCATGTCATATAATTTGTCTTTGTTAGCCGATACAGCAGTTCACTTCAAGCTTTTGACACTATTGGTTTGCATTTTAAAAACAACAAAAAACGAGTAAATGTTAAAAATGTTTATCTAATTGCACATGTGATGCATCGAAAAATAAGTGGGGGGAAATGTAAACTAGACGTAGATAAAGCACATGGGCTAGTGACAATGGTATGCTCCGTTAAAAATAATGTGAATATTAAAATGCTTAAGTTTAACCAATAACCAGTAAGTAATAATCAGATGTTACTCTTCCGCCAAGCAATATAGTTCCAGTACAGGTATAACACCTGTACGAGTGGTGATTTGGGACAAGTTATGTGGTCGCAGGTGTGCGTTTATCGGGAATCTTATGACGTGACTCAACCAATCAGAAGCTACACCGAAACTACTGAAACAAACTATAACCGGTTTTATAAAACGGCCCTCAGTTCTATTTTACATAACGTTAACCAACTTAACGTTAACCTATTTGCTCCGCTGCAAGGAGACCGGCAATGGTTACTGGATTGTAACTACCGAGCAGCCACTGTTAGCTTCCCTGGCAACAGCCATTTTATGGAGCGAAGTGGAGGCGTGGAAAAAAAAAAACTGCTGCATTGAGAGAAAGCTACTAAGTTGGTGGGGGAAGGACTCTGCTCTGCTGTCCTGCCGGCATTCAGCTAGCTAACACAGCTAGCCTGTCACCGGTGAAACAGAACAAATAACAGTTTTAGCTACAGACAAGGCCACCATTTAGTGGCTATAGTAACACCAACACCAGATAAAAGCTGTGAAAATTATCGTTTTGTTGCTGGCACAGGGAGGTACATCTTGCTAACGCTAGCGTTAACTAGTCACGTCAACCGAAGCTAGCTAACGTTAGCTGACAGTTGAAAAACGTCTCTCTGTAAACAATTTCTTAAGAGGTGACGTTACATCCTTTAGGTCTCAGAATCAGTGGCTGTTCGACCAAGTTAGGTATCCAGTCAGGATTACGTGCTCTTATAAATTCACTTACACTTTTGTCAATGTCCAACTTCAGCTTTTTCTGCGATATGCTCTTCTGTATTCTCTTGCTGAAGGAGGCGTTTCCAGCTGATCGGCCGCAGCGCTCACCGTCCTCAATCAAACAGCAGCTCTGGCCATAAAACGGTGGAGCCGGGGGTCCATCGTGGCTGTCTTCTTCTGTGCTGAATCCATTCATTCTGTACTGTTATTTATCTCTGTATCTTAGATCTCGCAAGAAAGTCCAATTAAAGGCAACGTTGCCGAGTCTCTTGTTCACGCGGTGCCCTTTTATGAAAGACAATTCGGTAACGGTAGCTAGCTTGGCTAAGTAGCTAGTTAACTAGCTAGCAGCCCTATTGTTCTGTACTGACTTGCGCTACTTGTTCTGAAACGTGCTGGTCTATCATTAAAAACAATTCAACCGATCTCCGTCAGATCCACGCCACAAAAAGAGAAGCTAACGTTACCTAGCTACAGTGCTAACAGGACTGCAAGGTGGCTGAGCTGCTGCTAACCAGAAAATTCCTATGGTGAGAACGACACAGTGTTTCTTCCTAAACCACCGACCCGTTACCTTTCTACAGCTCGCACGGAGGATGACAACAACATACGAGTCTAAGCCTGAACACGACAGTCGTCTATCACTGATGAAATAACTTTAAAGAAATCACGTAATTAACTGACTGCACCTCAACAATCGCGGCACTCTTTCAGAACAGCTTGTACAATGGACATGCTCTGTTCCTGTGGCGGAAGTTCCATTCTCGGGCCGCGATTGGTCTATTTTGTACAAAGGCGGCATTAAAGGGCACATATTGTTATTCCATTGGTTGCTGGAAACGTCAATCTTCCAGTTGTTGCTTCCTGGATCACGCTGCGTATTTGTTTTCTACTATGAATAGTGACCGGTGGCGTTGCCGCCAGTTGCAAACAACTATAATCTCTAACTCAACAGTAACGACTTGGGACCAATTGATTTGCACTAATTATCGTAATGAATAATCACACTTGCTCTATCGTCTGATGTTTTGATGTAAATGTGCAATAATGGATAGGAAGTGCACATATAGATAGCTAATAGAGGATATACCAGGGCAACTCTTTTGGGCAGCCTGTTAGATATTACTGTGCAGTTATTTGTTTCACACACTTTCACGATTCATACTCCTACATAACAGCACTGTATAATCGGTTTTGTTTACTCTGCTGAATATGTATGACACGAATGATAAGAAACAGCATTACAGTTTGATCCCGTCTGTAGCCACACAGTGGAGACAAAGTTTCACAAATGAATTCAACTCAGAGGCAGGCATCTATCCGACCACATGTATAGGCCATGCTTGATTACAATTACACGACTAAATTATATACCAGTGTAACCCAGTGTTATCTGCCCAATTTGGTGATGATGGATCTTTTTTATTGAAAACTTTCAAACTGGTGTAAGGTAAAATGTATCTAGCATGTAGATTCATGCAAATTTGCTAAATGTATTTTGAATGAAGAGAAGCAAACACAACAAACTAAACAACAACAACAACAACAAAATCCCACAAACAACTTTTTATTCTTACAGGAATTAACTAGTTGGTCCATGTTGTCTGTTTCCATACATTGCTTCTTAGGATTTATATCCTCATTTGACATTAATTCCCTTGAGAACATGCAGGGTCTGTCTGACAGTAAGTAGGCCTGCAGACGAGCCTGCTAGCCCAATACATGTGTTACTTTAATTTATTCAGGGCAAGCTGACTGAGGACAGCTGGATGACAATGCATTTTTGCGTTTATCCACTCGGATTTGAAAGGGTGTCATAAGTCCAAGAGGTCGCTAAGAAGTTCATAAAAGACCACAGAATCCTTCAATTGAAGTGAAAACATGAAAATCACCAAAATTGGAGTTGCACGGTTTTCAATCAATGATTTGTAGCATTTGTTTTATCTTGCTGGGAGTACCACATGGGTGGGGTTTGGCACAAAGTCTGAAATGCACTCTGAAAGTTTAGACTATTATTATTTAGTTCTTGTAAGGCTGCTGTTGTTGTTGCTATTGTTTGTTTAATGTGCCGTTATGATTCCAAATCAGCTGTTCCTTTGTATTTATTCACTCATTGATGTTAACAGATAGGCTACTGTATCTTTCTCAACATTTTTTTTTTTCTTAACCTCTTGTGTCATTATTTTTCCACAGTGAAAATGCAGCAGTTCATATTTCAGTGAATTCAGTCCATGCAGCTTGATAGATACTGCAGTTTGTTTTGAAGCAAAGTTTCCCCAGTGGTGTCTGAGGTTTTTGGAGGTTGTGTCTCAGACTGGAGCTGTAACATCCTTCACTGACCAAAGACTGAGATAACAAGAGTTTGGAGAGAGAGAGAGAGAGAGAGAGACAGAGAGACTTAAAAACCCACTTTAATCAGAAGCCGTCTTTGTTATCTGGGTTTGCTGATGATGCTCTTTGTTTGTTGTCATTTGTCTAATTTGATATTTGCTCCCATGTGGGGAGAGATGAGAGAAAGGGCAGCAGGGGAGAGAGAGACACAGATAGATAGATATAGTAATATATAGAGAGAAAAACACTGCATGAGACAGAGAGAGAGAGTATTAAAGGAGTAAAGACAATTGGATTGCATTTTATTTTTCTAATGGTGTTGAGCCCAATAAACACTCTTAATGGAAACCTTCGATAAGACTGTGGGAATGTAATGGCCTGGTTTCTCTCCTCAGCCATGTATGGCTTATGAGTCTGGGGGAATACTGATTGTGTGGTGACTGATTGACTCAAAGTGGCAGATGATGGAGCGCTGAAACATTAACAGGTTTTTCACTTTGCAATTCAGGATTTATATCATCGGGGAAATGTCTATAAGAGGCAATAACATGCAAAATGGTCGCTCAGTGTATCCAAAGTTCTCCCTCTGCCTCTCAGAGCCGGTGTGACAAGCTGAGCATTATATGACATCTCATGAGACTTGGGGAAATGGGCCACGCTAAAGAGCAATATTACTTCAGCTATGAATAAATCACTGCTAGCTAAAAGCCATCCAAGCTTGCGAATGTCAGATGAAATGATTATGGGATTAACATTTAGGAAAAGTGTGTTTTAGCAGTATCAGTCAGGGAGACGATTAAAGTAATAAAAGAAAAAAAAAAAACTACAACAAGAAGCGACAAGGGAAGGAGATCAGAAAGCTCTGGGCAGCGAACGCTCCCACAGAACTTATTTAGAAGAGACGATCATGACTGGAATGAGAAGAATCTCCTTGAGAGGAGATATGGGGTGATATAGAACGAGTGTGTGTGTGTGTGTGTGTGTGTGTGTGTGGGCGCATGTGCTTGCTGAACTTTTAATCCAAGTCTGACCCCTGTTTGTACCACTTAAACTTAATTATCTAGTTTATATGATAAATGATTCATATTTCAGTTCATCCTTAAAATGTGCCTTTAAAGCCGTAATGCCAATTAGCAGTATGTGTCAGCTTTCTAAGAGCTCTGACAGTCATTACTTATTATACAGTATGCGGGATTTCAAAGCAAAATAAGTTAATTAACAGAGTTCAAAGAGGCTAAATATTCAGGACCTGAATTGCAGGAGTGTTGGCCACAAAAACAGAATATGTGGCAAAGGGAACAGTCTCAAAAATCATGACAATATACAACAAACAAGGACAGCCTGCATCAACAAAGAGGAACAATAGCTGCAAGTAGAAGATTCAGAATTGAATCAACACCTCTGTGACACAGTCTGAACAAAAAACGATACGTCCTTAGCTTCACAAAGCTGGTATTCATGACAAGGCTGCCATTCAGAAATTGTTTGTATTTATAGGCAGCAAAGAAAGACATAACCTGGTGCAAGGAGCACAAAACCTGCAGCCCTGAGCGATAGAACAAGTAATAAATAATAAAATGATAAATAATCTTTCACTCTTTCTCCTACATCTGGACAGGTTTACATTTGGAGAAAGCCTTGATCCCACAACATCTGTTGCCAACTGTTAAACATGATGGTGGATCTGTACTGGTATGGCATGGTCACATAACGGCCAATGTACACCCAAGGGTGCAAACGCTGTTCCCTCATAATGTTCCCATATTCCAAGATGGTAATGGTCGCATACACACTGATAAACAAATTCAAGAGTGGTTTTATTAACAGCAGGATGAAGTCAAACTCCTCAACACTTTTGTCCAAGAAAGCAAACTCAAAACCCTTGAAACACAAAGCCGAATCCCAGGAATAAAGTTGCACTACAGCATCATCTGCTGTTCAAACAAAAACTGAAAACAAGCGGTCAAATGAAACAATGAAAACATCAAATTTAACTGTACTGGTTCAAATTAAAACAATTCTGTTTAGTTTGCAAAGACTTTGATATTGGATGCAAATCTGATTTCTTTGCCATGCACCTTTTGCAGTGTTCATAGTTTTGGGTTGTAATAAGCAGTTTTTGGTTTGTGACCCTAGATTTCTTTGCATTATAAAAGTGGGCAACATTCATTTCATATACTTCTTTCTTGAGAGAAAGGACCTATATCCCACTACACACAGCTCATGACATGTATGACTGCAGGACAAGGAGGAATGAAGCTGTTTGGAGGGCAAATGCTGACCATACTCCTTTTATAGTACTTAATATTAATCTGTTGTTAGGTGTTTACGTTAGTTTGTCTGCAGCCTGTACATTTCAATATATACAGTGCATATGCTGCTCTATATACATTTTTAGCACATTTTTCTCTTAGGTGGTGACAAACCTCTGGTAAAAAGGTACATATAGTAAACATAGAATGAACACAAACCCCAACCAGCATTGGCAAAAAAACCCATTCATTATGAGTTGTGGACCGACGTGGCATCTACCAATTTAGTGACTGTATAACAAGCTGAATACAGAACCCCTGGCCCTTAGCAGTCATTTTAAAAACCACTGAATTCCGTCCAATCACATTGTCTTCCCCACACATGATCTTTCTCCCATAACTCGGTGTCCTCTCCAGCAGATGTGGCGAGGCATTGCATGAAAATCAGGTCCTTAGAAAGCACCTGCTTCTCCAATGAAGAGAGAGAATGTGATTGAAAGCCAATTATCCAGCCCGTCGCAGAGGGGAATAGAGAATTTCCAACTCTTCCTCATTTTCTGACACTCTGCAGAGCGTTAAAGGACAAACAAATCCCCTCTGTGTGTGGCTCTGATAAGCTGTGTGACGGTGAAGCTTCACACCGCCATGACCTGGACTTCATAGAAAGACTGCAATAAAATCTGGATAATATTTGACCATTAGTTTGCTGTATTTGACAGACAGATTTTGGCGTTTGTCTTACCTGCTTGAATTCCCATATGGGTGGGGTTGTTTGCCACATAAAACAACGAACAAGAAAGGTTGTAAGAGTGTTTCAGCAATTACAAAGTAGTATAATTAAAGTATAATCAGCTATTTCAGTGTCACACTTCCATGCATAGTAAACAATCTGCCTGTCTGATGACAAGGATCTGCCGAGTTGTTCCTGCAAAGAGTTTAGCTAGCTGGATAAACTGCTCTAGGTGCAGCCAGGGAGGCCAGCAGACCTTGTATGTAGAGCTCGCTCATTCAATTTGAGAGTGATAACATGTCCAACCCCAAGACAAGCCATAGTCTTATGTGGTGGAGCTCGACTTTGTTTACATTTGGATTGCAGGTTGTGGCATTAAGGAGGCGAGGTGGCGGGAATGAAGGAAAAACTGTTCAGTGTTCAAATTTATTGAAAAAGGTTTGATTATGTCTGTACATAGACTCCCCCTGCCCCACCCATATATAATTAGTGCTCTATATCTGAAGTGGATGATATTCACTAAATGCATTTCTCATAAACATACAGTAAATAGCTGGTGCATGTGCCCTGCATGTCTGGGCTTGTTTACACTGAGTGTAAAAGTATAATAGGCATCCAATAGAAAAAAAGTGCCTGAGTCATAGTGTCTCCAGAGAGAAGTATTGATTTAGTTTTCTAGAGATTTGGTTTTTTTTTTTTGTCTTTATGTTTGGATTCAGTGTGTGTTCAGTGTGTGACCATTTTCTGTATGAAGGGATTACGCACTAAACTTCACTGCTAAAATATTTGTCCCTGCGTTCTAGAAGAGTGCAGTTTGTGTTAGTGAGGCAGGCGTTACTGCACTCTGTTATTGGGAACTTAGTATGGGGCTGCAGTCTTTGATTCCTTTGGATTGTGGATTGAGCCTATGGGAGCAGAGCAGCGCAGGGACTTCGACTTGACTTCAGAGGTGAACCATATGTTTTCTGTAATGCTGAAAATAGATCATATGGCAGTGTGACAAGTGATGTTGTTTCACTGTGCTTATACAAAACATACTTCACAACTGACAAAAAAGCAAAGAGAAAATAGGCTAAAACTAGGCCAAGGGAAGTAGTTGTTGATGTGTATTTTGTATTGCAGCACATACATAAATACATTCACACACACACACACACACACACACACACAGAGTACAAACCTTGGAATGAACAATAAGTAGCCTTTGTGCTAAAACTATTTGTTGTGCATCTTGTGAAGGTCTGGAAAAACAGCATCCAACAATGCAAAAACACAGTGAAATTGCAGCAGATGGATGGAGAGCAGAGTCAAAACTGCCAACATATCACAGAAAGAAACCAATTTTGGCTTTCTATTTCTAATCCATTACCTCAGTTATTCAACCAATAATGGAGACAAATCTGCTCTCATGCAGAGAGAGGTAGAGAGCGAGAGAGAGAGAGAGAGAGAGAGAGAGAGAGAGAGAGAGAGAGAGCGACAGGCCCAACAGGCAGTGCAATGGGAGTTTAGAAGAAAAGCTGAATGAAACAGAAGACAAGCCATTTTTAAGAACAACGCCCGCTCACGTATAGTTTCCAACAGAAAGAATCCCAGCTCCACTTGTTCCACTTATTTGCTATACAAGTTCATTTGGAGGAATAAACCTTATTTAAAATGATACAAAATGGCAGCGTAACCCTAACCAAAGTGAAAGACATTTCATACAAAAAATTCTTCATCAATGTTATCCTTGTAATAATCTCACTTCAAAACATATTTGTAATGTAAATGTAAAATGTAGCTTATATGCCATGTAGTAAGAAACAACACAGCAGATATTTAGAAGTTTTTATTTACAGGAAGCTGCTCTGGCTGAATCAATCAATCAATCAATCAATCAATCAATCAACCTTTATTTAGTTCTCGAAGACACACTGAAGGTTGAGACCCTTTTTTCCAGTGGTGCCGAGATTGCAGAAGTAGAAGAGTCACAAATAACACGAAAGAGGAAATTAATGACTAAATAAACAAATAAATAAATAATATAATAATTAAATAAATAATCAAAAAGACAGAATGGGAAAATGTTTCTGAATGACAGGATCAGGTAGTGTGTGATCCTCTGTGCCCCGTCACACAGTGTGAACAGCTTCCCGACGGGACAGTCAGCTGACCAGTCGTTTAGACTGAACTTTTTTTTTTTTTTTTTTAACTTTATTTATTCAGGGCAAGTTTCACTGAGAGCAATGCTCTCTTTTTCAGGAACGCCCTGATCACATTCACACACATTCACACCTGGAAGCTGACCAGTACAACCACAGTCTGATCTGCTGCCACTGAGCAGCTCCACTGGAGCGGTTGGGGTTAAGGGCCTTGCTCAAGGGCCCCTCAGTGGTGGTAATGAGGGAGGGAATAGCGCTGCTTTTCACTTTCCCCACCCAGATTTATCCTGCCGGTCCGGGGGATTGAACCGACGACCTTCCGGTCACAAGCTCGCTTCTTGAGGCCACCACTGCCCACTACCTGTCTTGTAGTGTGACCTAGGCTTTATGACAGATGAAACGGCTTCAAAATCCTCATATTCAGTGTTGGGCAAGTTACTCGGAAAATGCAATCAATTACTTTACTCATTTAAAAAGTAATCACATTACTTTACTAATTCCTCAACAGGAGCAGTAATTGGTTCCATTAATTTCCGTTTCGTCGGCAGTAGCAGCTCCTTGTTTTTCCCTCAGTTTCACATCAGATGCTTTGATGAATTGGAGGTTGTGTTTTTGGCTGCGGAAAGGCTTTTGCTGCCACACAAAGTTTACAACGGACGATAATGTTCTTTGCATCCTTGACTGAGATCAATTCAAAGTAATGGGAAAACTTCCAGCTGCTGAAAGTCGGCGTCTCTCCCTCACCCTCCATCTTTTGTTTTACTTTTTTAGCTATCAGCCGACGTAAACCTGCTGCATGTCCTTATATGATGAAAACACAAAAACAAAAAACCAAACAAAACATTTTACTTACCAATTTTTTTTATTTAGTAACGCAGTAATAGAGTGTTACTGAGATTAGTGACCGTAATGTAATTACTGAATTTGAAATTGCAATCCCTTACACTACTCATTACTGAAAACAGTGATTACATTTTGTAACCGCCCAGGTGTCCGGGTGTTACCGCCCAACACTTCTCATATTCCCTCAGCCACCTCTGCTGCTCTTCCACGGCAGCCATTGTTGTTGTTCTGTGTTTATTTCTGGTTTCCCTAGTTTCCCTAGTACCCCAGGAACCTCTTTAATCTTCATGTGCCCCCACTGGCATGGAGTGTAGATAAATGAACAATACGAAGCTGCAATAAATTTACACAAATTAGTATGCACCACCGTGTTTGACTGTGTTTCTATTGTGGACAAGTTTGACTTTGTGGTAAGTAAACTGCCGCCTTAAGATAGACAGAAAAACAAGGCAACAGTAAACATGTCGTCCCTACAAATGATGTAGTCCCCCTCTCGACCAATCAGAAACAAATATGTTGCCTGGTTGTTTATTGTGTGGGACAGGAATAACCGTAGAGAAGCCATCAGTCAGCGGACTGGAGCTTTTGAAATGTGCTTACTTATTTAATTATTTACATATAAAAAAATAAGCAATGTTCATATAGAAGCATGCAGGAAGGACCAGGGAAATCCAGAACAGCTTATCGCTTGGTTTGCAGCTGTCTTCCAATGGATCAAATAGTGAAAAATAACAATGAAAATGCCTTAGGGGAAAACTATTTTTCAAGAAACTCAAAGTAGTGGAAAATCCAATATGGCACACACTGATGGTCCTGGAGGCAAATTTGCAGACTCCAAATTTAATGTTATTTGAACTCGTCGGAGATATGACAGCTTATTAAATTTGTTAATTTTGACCTGTAATTGTAGTGCCACCATTGGGCCAATTAGTGTCATTTTGAAAATGCTGGAACGTGTTTTGTAAAAATCTAATTATTGGTGTCTGATATATTGTTATAAGTAACAGATGGATGAACAAACAAAAATAAATCTATTATGATCTTTAGTGAGGAGGTGGAGGGGGAGAGGAGAGAGAGAGAGAACAGCACTTCTGTCAGGTGATGTAAAACACCTTCTGGCGGCCATATTGGAGGTCCTCAGCTTTTGGGCAACAAATAGCTGATTGCGTTTCTCAGCGTACGACTTGGCCGTATCAAAAGAACTGAATAGACGTCAGTAACTTTTGCTGATCGCCATGGCAGCACAGAGAAAAAAGTACGACCTGAAATTCAAGCTGTCAGTTGTCAAATTTGCTGAACAAACCTCAGGAGAAGCAGCAGCAAGACATTTCTCCGCTGATCCCAAGAGAGTGAGAGAATGGCGAAAAAATAAAGTTGAACTCTGAACGTCTGACGTAGAAGCTGAAGACGGTAAAAGGGCCTGAGTGCATGGTGGGGGGAGGAAGAAATAACACAAATGAAAAGTACAACCTCTTGCTGCCATAAACTTTTTTCGGCTTTCATCCTTTCTAAGGTAGGCTACCAGTATTTTGATACGGGGGTCTCTCTCTCCCAAATATAGGCCGGTTGAGTTCAGTGTTTGAAGCAAATAAAAGCCCGGGCTATTAATTGAAGTTTTACGGTAAGCAAACGTTAGCGTTAGTAGTGGCTGATAGTACCAGGCTAACAAATGCTAAATCAGTTGCTTTGCTAAGTTAGGCTACTGTTCAAGTTCAAGTTCACGCCTACCTCTTCAAGGCAATTACCTCCTGCAGGTGAGCGCTGGCATTTGACTACTTGACTTGCAAATATGTTGCAAGAAAAATCCATAAAATGGTTGCTGGGAGATTTGTGACGCAAGTACAAAGCCTCTATTGACTCAGAGGTCGTGACCCTGGAAGGATTCTATCGATCGCCGTGACAACTTCACTAACCAGAAGATAAGAGTCTGTCAGTCCGACATCTCCACCTGTTTGGTCTCCAACAACGAGCCTGAGTCCTTGAGATGGTTATAGTGTGCTGACTCAGCAGTTTAGAGTTACAGTCACACACACACACACACACACACACACACACACACAAACAAATAAACACATACATACAAAGTCTAACACTCTTTCCAGTTCCCACCTGCAGAAATAAGCAATTATATAGGCTACAGATGGAAACAGAGGCAGACGAGATTTTACACAAGAATATACTCAAAACACAAATATACAATTAACAAAATCTAATTCACAGTATATACAACATACAAAGTAATAATGTTTACAAATTCAATTTACTCAGATGCACCATGGCACGGAAATGCTTAAATGTGTTTGTTTTCCATACATCTACCAACCAGCAGGCCTGCAGCTGGAGTTGTAGTGAGGTCCCCCTACCCCCCCATCACTCAAGGAGAAACATTGGCTCTGTATTGATTCATACATAAAGAAAAACAAACCAGCGAGCATCAATATTCGTCTGGAAACGCCTGAACACCGCCGACCCTTTGCAGCTTAAAATGCGATACATTAAAATGTCAGTGGGAGTCTACAGGCCCGGGGTCTTCAATCACAAAGAAACACCAAACGACTCAGTGATTAATTTCAGATCAATTTCTGTGTTATGTTTACTGCTTACTGTTTTCTCCTCAACACACCAATCATGCGTAAGAAAGCGTGTGAAATATCCGAGTCTCGCCAAGCACGGCAGCACTTTGACTTATTGCTTTGTGACCTTTCGTGGCATTTGGAAAGGGCACTTTTGCAGACAGATGATGCACACACATATGCAAATTGATAATGTTAGGCTATGCCAGTGGTAGGCAGTATCGGTGATTCAGATAATTTGCTCTCTGCCTTGATTATGCTTCTCCCTGACAGCAATGCCAAAGAGATTTGAGTTATTTTTGTTATTTTCATTCACTAAAACAAACACTTTACAGTCATTCTGGAATTTTGCTAAATGTTCTAAAATGCTGTTAAAAATGCATCAGTCCCAAAACCCCAAATTTGACTTTGTCCTTCAAGGGGAAAAAAACTATTTTTTTTCTTCTTATTCTTCTGCTTCTTCTCCTTCCTCTTCCAGTCATTGAATTCTTAATCAAATAGAGCGGTCCAGATTTGAGTCCTAAAACTCGGAAGTGAGTTAGCATTTTTGAGCCATGGGTTCCCTCGGCTGAAAAGTGATTAGGATTTGAATGGGGAGTTGGTTAGAAGTCTAAAAATAAGGTCTGTGGTTAAGACAAGCTTAAATTTTGTTCTGTGAGATAAAACAAACCATTAAACATCCCATTTGTGAATTTTGAAGGTTTGACGCACCCTTATAATGTAAGTTGCTAACAAATGGCTAACTGTCTAATTGAATTACAATGGGTTTGTCACACAATAACATGCATTATGCAGAATAGCCCACCACAAAGCCTCTGAATTGTAATAATTGTGCTCTTTTCAATTTAGATAGTAGATTTACAGATTTAAAGTTTTTTCCAACTGTAGTTTTTTTAAATTGTAGGTTCTTGAATTTTAGTGTGATAGCTGCCTGAAGCTGAAGCTTTGAATGTTTGTGATGTTGGAGGAACACTCCTCTGCTGTAGTTAATTTTTTTCACAGGTTAGCCTAGCGTTAGCTTTTCACTAATATGGATTACAATTATGATTTAACATTCATGATTTGTTAAAATTATCTCATATAACAAAACGTATGACAAGACACAAGCCATGTGTTAAACACAGAGCTTATTTTCGGCTTTAGTTCAAAATCACATTCAAAGACCCATTGAAGTTATAGTGGGGCTGCGGCCAACGAACCATGGTTGAGCTAACTTCTGGTTTACACTCTATTATAATGGCCTTGACCCCTGACCTTGTCATCAGATATGCCGGTTCCTTCATCTAAGCACTGAGATGCACGTTGAATAAATTCTCATTTATTTTCCAAACCAGTCAAGAGTAACCTTTGGCCTCCATTAATACTTATATTGGACAAGCCGACATGTAAGAGTGTGTTCAACTGAATGAGCATAATAATAATAATAATAATAATGTGATACTGTATTGATCCCTGTAGGAAAATTCTCCTTCTATTTGCCCCTCATCCACAGAGAGGTCAGAGGTCAGGGCCATCTACATCACAATATAATAACTTTTCCCCAACTAATCCTGCCCTTTCTATTTCTGTTCAGGATGCAGAGAGAGAGAGAGAGAGAGAGAGAGAGAGAGAGAGAGAGAGAGAGAGAGAGAGAGAGAGAGAGAGAGAGAGAGAGAGAGAGAGAGAGAGAGAGAGAGAGCAGCTCATTCCTCTCTCATTCTCTCCATCTGTACCAGCCTGAGTTGCGACAATTCAATCTGTTCAGTGTCTTCCTGCATGAATTATGGATGAACCCCACAACCTCTGAATGTGGAGGGGATTTACGTTGATGGAGCAGCCCTTTGCTTTCTAACCCTCCTGTTCATGTCGCAGGCTCAGTGTGGATTTGAAAGAAGCCGAGAAAATCAAGGTAATTTGCAGAACATCAAAGCAGAGGAAATGTTAGCATCATCAACTCCTAGGCCCAGGTTTTCAAATCTTTTAATCTAGATCAGAGTTAGTTTTCCTTATCCCCTTTTTAGCAATCCAGGATCAGACTGATCTTGTAGATTTTGAGTCAGCTATTTGAAAAGAAAAGAAAAAAAATTGGATAGGATCATTCTGACCCAGACCCACAACATCGAGATTACAGAATCCAGTTTTGCAGTTTTTAAATAGGCCTCTATCTTGTCATCTGTTGGGCAAATAATGTTACAACATGTTGTTTGGCCAAAAGACATTAGAAAAGTAGCTGAAACAGTGTAAATGACAGTTCGTTATTTTTATTGTCTTATCTGTATACAGAGCATAACAACTTAAAGACAAACTTCAAATTCTCATTGCGTGGCAAAAACAATTCAAAACAAAACTGTTTTCACCCATTACTTCATTAGTGGTGCTGAAAACAGTTTAATATCCTTTTAAAAAATAAAGGTTCACCTGAGCAACTCTCACTGACCATGTAGTTGGTCCAGCAGTTGGTATGACACTTTGTTTTGAAGGTTTTGTTCATTTCATAAAATGTAAAGATTAAATACTATTTATATATTTAAAATGTATAGGCTGTATTTCCTCCACATCCTCACCAGTTACATCATAATTTCTTGGTTCTATATACAGTTATTCCCTTCATGTCTCTAAATCCACCCTGAATCCTTCCTTCCACAGGAATCAAAATTATGCTGATTTTTGGCATCAAAACTCTCCTAATCTCTGCCTCTGAGTTAAAAAAAAAACAAAAACAAAAATGTAACACCATTTAAGCTTGATTATAGGATTTGATTACCCAATCCAAATCCCAATCTAAATTATCAGAATCTCAAAATCTTTGAAAAACTGGGCCTGGTGACAGACTGAGAATTGACTCTTGTGTGCTGAAACTCATTAGCAGTGTCCCTCTGATAAGCATCATGTTTCCTCAGTTGACAGTATTTTGAACCTGACCCCTTGGTCATATCGGGGAATGTTTTAATTTCAAATCCAATTCAACCCTCACATTCAGTGAAGGTGACAATGGAGAAAGCATTGGTGAAAAGCATTTTTTTTTAATTTCTCCACTGAAAATGTCTCCGTAAACACGAGACATTGTATCATGGTGTTTTTTTTCCCCTCTGCTACAGTGCCCACGTACCACTGCTGTTAATTAAGCCAGGAAAAGGGGCAGAGGGTGACAAATTGGATTTTAAAATGCAATAATTGGATCCTGAGTTTTTTGTCTGTGAGTGTGTCTCTGCAGCACGGTGTTTTGTGAAAATGTTCTCCAAATGGGCTATTTTCACCTTTATTTAACGGTGTGAAAAGGCAAAATGTATCTCCATTGTATCAGCCACAAACACAAATGAATAGCAGCCAAATCCTGATACTGTTCCATACATCTGTGGTCATCTCTTTGTGCATTGGATTGTTTAAGCAACTGCTCAGACCGAAAGGTTCAGGGGCAAAATTCTCTAAAAGGGGAACTTCTGGACTGTGCTGGTGGCTCAGTTGGCTAAATTTTGCTCATAGAGGATGCAGCCACAGCTTACGTTAACCCCCCCAAAAATGTAACTACGTAGGGCAAGATCGCAAGAACTGTGATTGGCCCGCTTCATATCTCCTCCTACCTGTATCCGATTGATACTGCGACTGAAGACAACGGATCAGATCGAAGAGAGACGAGCTGAGGAAGTTCGCCAATATGTTTATTTGTATGACACCTCATCCCCAAATTCTAAACATTACCAGAAATTGTGGTGCGAAATATCCAGAACATGAGTTTATGAGAATGTAAACACTACTACTTATGTTGTTATTACTTCCAGCTAAACAAGACTAGGTCAAAACCTAGTATATGGCTGGACCGTGTATGAGTGTGCCGCGTGCCACGGCCGCGGCTGTCCTCTCCACCGCGCCCACGGCCCGCATTGATCCTCCCGATCCAAGCGGCAGGCGCTCAAGTACCCATCGGTGCTGAAAACGCTGTTCGCCGGACACCCGGTGACGCATCGGCATCGGGACCCCCGCCGAAATCTCGGCCGGATCACCGGGAACAAATCAGCGCCCGGCTATCGGCACTGGCTGGCACCGTGGCCCCGGGAAACTTCGGGATGGTCGGCAATAAGCCCTTGGCGTGATGAAACCTCCATGCTTGTTTGTGTCTCTCCCTCTGCCGACAGAACAGAGGGCTTCAGGTGGACTGAGCTTGTGCATATGCATAAAAATAAATGGTGATATGATAGACATTCACGTTTATAGGGCCCACTGTTGCGGTCCAGCCAATAAAATCAAACCACTGCCATCTAGTGGTTCGGTGCAGAATCACCAAGGCAGAACTGTCAATGCTCGCACCAGCAAAGGCGACAGCAAAGCCTTCAGGTAACTATCATGTAAATGCAACATATTGGGTTTGAAATTGACCTAGAACCTTGAACCCTGACCTTGAATCTTTGAAAGGGTACTAACTCAGATATGCTAGATGAGTCCAGGGGCACCTTGCTTCTTGCTTCTCCGGGGAGAAATAGAGACATTTTTGAAAATCTTCTTTTAAAAACTCATTTCTTGTGGGTTTTGTGCAGTAGCATGTACATACCCTTTCAAGGGAGAAAATGCAATATCCTTGCTTTTCTGCCCTGATGATTAATATGTAATCCAATCTAAAAATTACAGGCAGGGGCGAAATTCTGTGAAAGGGCAATTCCATGCTTTCGTGGCGTCTCAGTTGGATAAGGCACCTACCGGGAGAATGAAGCATCTTGGGGTCGAAATCAGCCTGGAACCTTTGGCTCATCTCCCATATTTTCTGTCTCTTTTCACTGTGAACTGTCTAATAAAGCAGAAATACCATGAAAAATAATCTTTAAAAGGGCATTTCTCCAGAAATGTTAGAGGGTCTGAGGACACTGTGTTCCCATAGGAAGAAATTTTGGAAAATCTGCTTTTAAAATCTAATTTCTGGTGACTTTTGTAGGGTGGCATGTGACCTTCCCCTTCAAAGGAGAAAATTCAATATACTTGCATGTCTGACTTCTCACTGATATCATACTATAAAGCAAGGAATCTCTGTCTGTATGTGTGTCTTTCGTATATCTCGAGAAGCACTCTGTGCAGCAGCGGGGCTCGAAGCAAACGGGCACTGCACTAGTTAAAAAAAATGCAGGAATACAATTAAATGCAGTATGAAATTAAACAACTTTGAAATATCAAATAGGATCCTACCAGAATAGTTTCTTTGTTTAGCAAATAAACTGTGGATCATTTCCATTTTTCCAGCAATTAAGAAAATATGTTTCCATACAAGATAAGGAAGCAATCAATCAGTGTTAACATTTCTGAATTCTGTCACTTGTTCATACAAAACAGCTAGTTTTGGTATTCAGTAACAAGTTGGTCCTCACATTCTAGTGTTTGGCATGCTATCTTAAAAATATGGCTGATATTCAGTAAATGTAACCATACAGTCAATAGTGTGAAAATTAGATGAGTGAAACAGATCTAGGTTTAAAATTGTGTCCAGCCCTACTAGTTGCTTCTCAATGCAGTTTGGGATTTCTCCTAGTTTTGACAGTTTTTTTCATCTGAAGAAGCTGCAGACATTTCATCTGCACACACTGGAGAAGAGGAGGAGCGAAGTGTCTTATGATTTTATGAGGGTGATTAAAACATTCATGTGGCCTTTAATGCACTGCGCTGACAAATGCAAACTCTTGAAGAGAGGTAAGGCATGTGCACCGGGTTTGAAAAGCCAACATTTAGTGGAAATACTGTGGTGTAAAAGCCCTTCAGACTGGTTATCAGACTGTTGTAGCATGTAGCTCCTCAAGTGATCAGTGTTAGCTTTAGAAACTCTGTCTGTGGTTCATTCTCACAACACTGACAAGTTCCTACAAAACACAATTTTACTCTTTACGCTTGTTAACCTGTCTTTATGCACCCCTATAATCCTATACTACTTATCACAGTCCTCATGTGAACATTATGGGAATATTGTAGGAGATAAATACCATAAAGTACGATAAGGTCACCATAAACATTGAGTACCACAGATGCATCGTAAGCTTTTGCGGGGATATTAAAGGAATGTTATAATCATACCACAGGACATAAAAAAAATAGGACAAGGTCACTGTAAGCTCACTACTGATTACCACGTATAATATTTTGATAATATATGATAATATAGGGACTTACAGTGTTGGTAGCATAGGCATTTGCATCCCTCTACACTTCTGTTTTTGTAAGGGAATATGTTGCTGTTGTCGTGTGAAAACCTCATATCTCCAAAATGCCAACTTGTTTTTAGCTTGGCAATCATGCATTTTTTAGTTTATCCTATGAGTTTCAAAAGGGTTTCATAAGACCACGGGTCACAGAACTTAATCATAGAGGAGCATGTAATACTTCAATATAAGTTCAAACATGAAACTCACAATCAAAATTGGAGTAACAAGGTTTTCACACGGCAACGGTGATATGATGTAGCTGCATTCTGACCAAAAGAAAAAAAAAATGGCTCATTATGTGTGGGCTCATTTGAACAGGTAGATATATTTCCATGGCGACATCTGTCTCAAAGCAGTTTCAACTGGAAGTTGTTTGGTCGAGTCTTTAAGCTGTTTGGTCAGAGCGCACATCAACAACTCGCTTCTCACATAGAGAGACGAGGAGGGAAAAAAAACAGACTGCTGCAGTTTGCCAGGCTGATCGCAGCTCCCCAACGTCTGTTTTTCGTCTTTGTACAGAGACTGAGGGCGATTATCAAATCCAAGAATGCTGTTGAAGAAGTCGATACTTGAGACCTTGTGGTGAAAGTTCTTCCCAAATCGTCTTGGAGAGAACGATCTTCTCATGAAAGTGAGCACAGAGTCGCTTCCTTACAGTTTGAGATGGACTGTGTGCTTCACATTGCAAGTGTGTCCATTTTGTTTTGGAATTGTGTGTCAGTGGTTGGATATAATGTAAAATGCGTCACGGGAGACACAAGAACGCATATTTATTGAATGCATGTTAATGCTCCTCTGGTTTGATGGAGACCAGACATCATTCATTTCAAAGGAGGATGTTTTGACAGACAGTGACAGATTAGCGCCCCCTTTACTTCCGCTGGCCAACAGATGCCTGATATTTCGGATTTTTCCAAACTCTGCGTTATCAGTGTCAAAACATCCAGCCTTATCGGACCGTTAACTTTTTAATTAGTATTATATGAATATTGAGCTACACGCTACAGTGTCAAAATGAATGATTTGACCCTAGTCCCCTTTATAAGATGAGGTGGAAGACAATGAGTTCCGTCTGATATCTGATGTCAATGTAATGTTCAGTCATAAAATATCAGTCATCCTAGAATTTGACCAAACGAGGCTGTGAAAGTCGCTGAAAAGTCGGATTGGATATCCCAGTTTTCTTATGAGCTTTAGAGCTGTGAATCCAATTGACCTCCTTGTCCCCGTCTCTACTCGCTCTTTGTCTTGTTGATATTCTAATAAACAATAAGGTTGAATAAGAGTTCATCCTCCTGTTCGGAGAAAATCTCATTTTGCTCGGCTGACATTTATGTGGGAGAGAAAGAATAATGGCTAAGGTTTTATGAATATCCCACTTTTTGATTTCAGACTCTCTGTGAGCTCGGGGGTAAATATTCAGGAAACTGGAATTGATTGACTGGTCGAGTGACGGACTGGACTTCCTGACTGACGGTTCTCATTTTGCTCCCCTGACATTTTTGTGGGAGAGAAGAATATCAGCTTAGGTTAATTGAATATTTTACTTTTTGATATCAAACCTTCAGCAAGCTTGAGGGTAAATGTGCAGGAAATTGGAAATCCAAAAAATTGAAACAAAGTTGAAATTGGATGCATCGAGGCTACCTTTGCAGTAACTAGTGAAGACTGCACCGCACATACAAATGAGGATTAAAAAAGAACTCAGATTCCTCTGAGAGTATTTGCTCTACATGCAATCAAAATGAAATTTTATAATATCCAAATTCCAATTAAAATCTGTCTTAGAATATTTGATAGTGTGATCCAGCCCATTGCGCTGTATGGTAGTGAAGTCTGGGGTCCACTCAGTCATCATAGCTTCACCAGCTGGGAGAAACAGCCAGCAGAATCCCTACATGCTGAATTTTGCAGACAAATCCTACACACACAAAGAAAAACACCAACAAACGCATGCAGATCAGAATTAGGCCGTTATCCATTAACAATTAACATTCAAAAGAGCGCGCTAAAATTTTTAAATCACCTTAAATCCAGTTCCCCAGACAGCCTCCACTCCAAAGCCCTCCAAACCCAAGAGCTGAACCCAGAAAAGAGTCCGCTGTGTCAGTTGGTGCTGAGACTAACCCCCCCCCCCCCCCCCCCCCAGCCACACCTGGACCAGGCTCACACCAACACTGCTTTACTAACACCAATTTGCGTAAACCAAATTATTAAACAATGCAAAGAAACCTTTGGAACATTGGAAAAAATAAACCATAAGTCAAAGCAAATTAGAATGCTATCTGACCCTAAACAGAGAATATAAATTAGCAGAATATCTCTCTACTGTCAGAGATAGGAAGCAGAGACAGATCCTCACCAGGTACAGGCTCAGTGACCACCAACTGGCAATCGAAACAGGAAGACATAAGAAATCATGGCAACCAAAAGAAAACAGAACATGTGGTCACTGTTCAACAGGTGAGGTTGAGACGGAGATGCACTTCCTCCTACAATGTGAAAAATTCAAACCAGCCAGAGAAATGTTCTTTAACAAACTCAGCTCCCAAATTCCCAACTTCAAAGAGCTGGATGACAAGTCCAGACTAGGAATTGTCCTGGGAGAAGAAACACAGCAGATCTGACTGCACTATATGTGTTAACCTGCCACAACCTGAGGAACAGAGTGACCAACACACACACACACACACACACACACACACACACACACACACACGTTGACCAATATGTTGTGTTTTTGATTCTTGTTTTATTGAATGTATTTTTTATTGTTGAACTGTTATGACTATTGATAGTCATTATATGATGGAGTGCTAACCCAGCACACACACACTTACACACACACACACACACACACACACACACACACACACACACACACTGACCAATATGTTGTGTTTTTGATTCTTGTTTTATTGAATGTGTTTTTTATTGTTGAACTGTTACGACTATTGATAGTCATTAAATGATGGAGTGCTAACCCAGCACACGCACACACACACACACACTCACACACATACACACACACTCTGTACCTTCATGCTTTGCCAACATTGTTTGCAAACTTTCATGCCAATAAAGCAAATTGAATTGAATTGAAAATGTATATTTGAAAGTTTCAGGCTGCAGTGAAATTCCTCATGTAATGCTGAACAAACAAGGGAAATCGTTGTTATTGTCTCTGTAGTTTAGGAAATCCTGTGAACTGCATTTTTCACTATGTTGGGGAAACTATAGCCAGAGGCCAAATGATTTTAATATTTAAATTGTGCATTTTTGCAACAGCAGTGTTTTGACACAGTAAAGATATCTTCCCTTGACCTTTAAATGTTGATGTCAGAGAAAGTAATACATCAGGCGGAACAGTAGCCTAAAGGTTAGAGAAACAGGCTTGTGAAAAACCAGGCACTTAACTCCAGACAGTGGTTGTACTGAGCAGCTCTGAGGAGTGAAAGTGTGTAACTGTGTGAATGTGAAGCAGAGAACTGCTGAAAAACAACTTGCTTTCTCAGTTGAGTTAAAAAAAAAAAAAAGTTAAAAGAAGTCTGTGACTGTGTGTAGCAATGCTACAATGAGATTGGAGCGTGAAAGTCTGTTGCAACAAGAAGCTGAATCACTCATTTATAAGAGTCAAATATTGCACTTTAAAGCTCTGGGTGACAATGGGGGTAAAACACCTCAGGAGAAAAAAGGAGAGACGGGTATAAAAGAGGTGTTTGTTCATTCAGACGTTGTTGGAGAGCGTTTCCTCCCATCGTGTGTCGTGTTTGTTACATTAAAGCAGTGAAATAAGGACGGTTCATATCGTAACATACCGGCACACTACAGCGACAACAGGACCTCAGCTGTAGTGCAAAGGTCAAGGTCAAGTTTATTTATATAGCACAATTCGTACACAGGGCAACTCAAAGTGCTTTACATGATTAAAAGAGAGAAATAAAAACAGAGATGGATAAGATAGAAGTAAATAAGTAAAAGTAAGAAAATGAAGAGTTTCTGAACGCTGAAAGTTAGAGTAAGGGACCATGAATGACTTAAAGTAGAGAGTTACTGTATGTGTCACTATATATACAGAAGATACATCGGTAACACTTTATAATAACCATCATTAATAAATGGTAAATTGATAGTTAATTAAACTTTAGTTAATAGTTATTTTACTGTTAACAAACAATGAAATGATCATTAATAATGTTTACTAATTATTAGTAATGCTATAATTTATGTTATTTTATCATTCGTTTGTGTAATATAAAATCATTTGTTTATAAATTATATATTGTATCATAGCTTTTTACCCTTTTTACCGTCTCTTATCAGCTATGATACAATATATAATTTATAAACAAATGATTTTATATTACACAAACGAATGATAAAATAACATAAATTATAGCATTACTAATAATTAGTAAACATTATTAATGATCATTTCATTGTTTGTTAACAGTAAAATAACTATTAACTAAAGTTTAATTAACTATCAATTTACCATTTATTAATGATGGTTATTATAAAGTGTTACCGATACATCTTTCTATTACTATGTGCATTCAGGCTGCATAGGCTACAGTAGGTTGCAGCTGTAGGTGAGAGTCCATTCAGTGCAATGTAACAGCATACTATGAAACAGTAACTGGGTAGGATGGAAATGCGAGGAGCAAGTTCTGAGTAGTGTATAAAGACTTATGCAGACATTAAGTATTGTAAGATTGTGCTGGTTAATAATGAGGATGAATAAAAGTAGTGGGATTACAGTCAGTGGAACATTAAAGCTGCACTGGGAGAAAAACACACCCATTTTATCAGATTAAATCACATGTGAGGCTGCAAGAGAGAAGAGTGTCCTAACTCAACTAAATGAGATGCCATAGATTCTCCCTGTTTGCCAAAATTAAATTCTGGTGTCGGTATTGTCACTGCTTAATCGTCGATAAGATCGGCTCAATCTGCGCTTAATTGTCCTGGTATGTAAAAGTGAAGCTGATGTGGACATTCCCGTACCACGTTTTTTGAATGGTGGATATCTATTTTGGAACTCAGTGTTATCAGGGGAAGGGAGTTCAGTTCAACTGAGTTTCTTCAGGTCAAATGCACAAAAGCACAAAAAAGACACTGGAACAGCAGCGTGACTGAAGAGCTGTTTGAAGACTGAGGCTGTCTGGGTCACAGTTGGTACATTTTGTGCTGCAGCAGACGAAGGCCTCCTCTACTGAAGGACTGCTGACATCAGCTGAGCTCTCCTCTCCTGTCTGATGAAGCTTATTTCACCCATTACAATGTTCATAGTGTGTGATTTTTCTACTTTACTACTGTTCTACCTACCTACCTATATGCCTACCTATCTAACTAGCTACCTATACATACCTACCTACCTACCTACCTACCTACCTACCTACCTACCTACTGTCCTTCCTTCCTTCCTACCTACCTAGATATCAACCTTCCTACCAACTACCAAGCTACTTTACTACCTACCTACCATTCTACCGATCTACCTTCCTACCTACCTACCTACCTACCCCCTTACCTACCTACCTATCTTCTTTACTACCTACCTAGCTACCTCCCTACCCACCTATCTAACTGCCTACCTACATACCTAACTACCTACTTGTGTGGGAAAAATTATTTGTTGGTGCTTACCTATCTACTTTATTACCTATCTACCTACCTACCTACCTACCTACCTACCTAACCCCTTATCTACCTACCTACCTATCCTCTTTACTACCTACCTACCTACCTACCTGTTGGTGCTTACCTATCTACTTTATTACCTACCTACCTACCTTCCTTCCTTCCTTCCTACCTACCTACCTACCTATCAAGAGTTCAGTGTGAGGATTAAAATATGACTGTGGCTCTTACTGGGAACTGAACTGGGCCAGTTAATGCACAGTGAAGTGGACTGAGGAGTGCTTTGAGAAGGGGGGAATGGTACAGTTGTTAATTAATTTCTGTGAAGATCAGGAACCAAACTGTGAAACCTCCAGGACAGACTGATATGCCTGTGAAACGTCTGAGGAGAGGAGGAGGAGGAGGAAGAGCAGGGCAGAGGAGAAGATGGGAGAGGAAAGACAAAATAAGATTCAGCTCCTAGATCAGCAACATTACAAGCAGCCGATAGTAAGGTCAAGGGTCAGAGTCATAATGTGCTATCAACATTCCTGTTTCCTTAGGATGATCATGTAAGAGAAAAGCGTTAGGAAAGAGGGGGTTGTTTTTTACTTAAAGTGGATACAGACAACTTTTCAACTTCCCCCCGTTGTCCCCCTCTAGTGTTTCCAAGTGGTATTGTTGTTTGCGCCGCTGTTGCAAAGACAACCGGATCGCTTTCTGTTAGAGCCTAGCTCTGTGCAACAGAACAAACCATCTGTCTGCTTATCAACTCCTTGATCATAACACAATATAGTAACTTTCACCACTGCTCATTTTAGAAAGGCCACTGCAAGAAAACGTGTTCTTTGTTTAGATTATCAAAGCGGACAATGGATCATTTGTTTGTTTCTGGCTGCTAGCGTAAGCGTTAGCAACATGGCTAACGTTGCTAACGCTAGCTACAATAGCTAACGCTAGCAGCCAGAACAAACATAGTTAGATGTTTGTTTCTTTTGGTTCCAGAAAGAAACACAGATGTTTGTTTTTTGGCTGGTCCTGGCTTCCTTGTAGCTCCTGGTTCGTTTTCTGGCTGCTAGCGGTAGCGTTAGCAACATGGCTAACGCTACCACCAGCGGCCTGCTACTGTCCAAACTACTACTGTCCAAAGCAAGAAACAATCCCAATTTGAACTAGAAACCCCGATCTCAGTGCTATGATAGAGGGTAGTGTTTCCACTGTCACTGCGGTTGTTCCACCGTCCGCCATTTCCGCTACTGGGGATAGCTACCTTTTTTTTTTTTTTTTTTTACCGGACCTCTGTTGGTTGCGCAATGGATGACGCACTTCCTTTGTGCCGTAAGTCGAGCCTTCCTTCTCCCGGGAGATCGTACCCGGTGGCAGACAGAATTGCATAGTGAAAGCGAGGCTTATAGGGAACCAATCTAAACGCTGATGGTGTCATTATTCTATAGACATTACACTGTGCAATCAACATTTACTTCATAATGATAAGTTAAAGCAAAAAAGTTGTCTATAGGGTCTTTAAAGATATTGGAGTGAGTAGAGTCGGAAGATACAGGAAGCGGTATTCGATTCAGTGAGGCGAGGGTGTTGCAGCATGACAGAAGGTAGACGGTAAATGACTATGCTGTCCTGAGTTGGAAGTTCATCCCGCCGTGGGAAAGACAGGTAATTGTGTCTCTGGGGGTCGGGGTGGATCTGTCTGATCCGAACAGGAGAACAGAAAATTGTCCTCTCCTCACACCGAGACACTGTCGGCTCTCAGCAGGCAGCAGGGTAACAGAAAAGAGTATTGACCCAAGGTGGTCTGATTCCTCCTCCTCCATAGAAAATGCATGGGAAGCTCTTTTCTTGTCAGACACACACCACCGCTGGTAATACCGGCTCTACAATCCAGTATACTTTCTCTGCTCTCTCCGTCTCTCTCTCTCTCTCTCTCTCTCTCTCTCTTTCTTGTTTGGTAGTGTTCCCCTGGAATAAGATCAAACGCAGACAAAGTGACATCAAAACACCAAAACCTGACATTTATTGCTAATGCTTTAGATAGAAATGATGAAAACAAGCGCAAGTGCTTCTTTCTGGATTCATCATTTTGCACTGACATTCAACAGTCATACTGGGAGAAATCCATCATAGAAGAGGCAGAGAGGCCGATTTCTCCACCCACAGGAGCAGAAAATTGACCAGAATGCAATGCAGCCACAAGACAATGTTGAGTTTTGAGTAAGGGGCGCAACTCTTACTTCTCCTCGACTGGAAAAACCCTCGCCCTCTTGCTCTTACAATGCTACTGTTGTCGCTATTGCTCTTTCCACCTACACATATAACCCACAGCTGGGAAATGTAGGAAATTAGAAGTAGACGAGGCAGGTTGAGGAAAAGTGGGTTCACCAAAAAGTAAATTTCATCACAAAACAGCTCTAAGCAGTGAACATCACAGATTGATGATGTACACTGAGTGGACAAAACATTTTGGTGACCTGCTCTTGATGAAACAAGCTGAGCAGGTGAATCCAGGTGAAAGCTTATAGATTTCACTGATTAAATGCACTAAAAGAGGGTTTTTAGCCCCCTTGGCAAGCGAGTCATGGATTGTAGACAATGGGGCGAAACTCAACAGTACGAAGGAGCTCCTAATATTTTATACTCTGAGTGTATGTAAGGATTTTTCCTCTAGGTCTTGGGTATAGAGACAGTCCTCACTCCTGACCCCCTGCTTGTAAACAAAAGACAAATCAGACAAGATCACAGCTGCTGGATCTGAGGAGGAAGGACAGTCAAGAGAGTAACAAAAGTAAAGGCAGGTGAAGGAGGAATGAGTTGAGAAAAAAGACCGTCTTGAAGATCTCTGAATTAAACATTAAAGATCAGGTTGTCCAGGGGCTTTACAGAGAAGAGTGTGTGTGTGTGTGTGTGTGTGCGTGTATTACCTCCAACTTCAAGGCAAGCAGAGGGGAGATTATATAAAGAGAGAGAGAAGTAAGCAAACAAGATTATTCTTGCTTTCTACTTCACATACACACACACACCAAACACACACACAGTCTCTCTCTCTCTCTCTCACACACACACACACACACACACACACACAGGCTGTTGTCTGACATTAATTCTCCATGAAGTAGGACGTTGCTGAAAAAAATGTGCAGTCATCTTAGAAAAACAGAAAAACAGAGGTTAGACAGTCAGTGTATAAGTTCATAGAAAGGCAACAAAAGTGTGTGTGTGTGTGTGTGTGTGTGTCCGTGTGTGTGTGTGTGTGTGTGCGCTACTGACTCACTGCCTGTGTTATTTTAGCCTCCCAACCTTCAAGTGATATTTAGCCTCTCATCCTTGAAGTGTTATGTATTTGCTAATTGCAAATTTTAAACCGTCGTCGCTACTCTCAGTAAGAAAAATGAGGGGACATGATGACACACACACACACACACACACACACACACACTCCTTCTCTCACTCTCACTAACACACATCTAACGCATCTTTACACTCTTTTCTTCGATTCTAATTCACAGACACACAAACACACTTGTAAACACACTGACTGATCAACATTTTCAGTCAGTTTTGCAAGCATCAGCCATTGCATGAATTACCATTACAAGGGTACACTAAAGTTAATTAAGGATCACTCAGCTAGGTAAAATGCTCTCTCTCTCTCTCTCTCTCTCTCTCTCTGTCTGTTTCTCTCTTTGCTTTTAGCTGAATGTGTTGCTTCATTAAAGATGCATCTCCGTCGTAGCCTGTCACTTACGAGATGTTGTGGGGCTTGTCAATTAACGATTGCTCGGTTGATGGAGACAAAACACGGGCCGCGTGGCTCGTTGCATAGCTCCTCCGATGCCCCATTAGTGTGTTTGTGCTGCGTCTTGAATATTAATGGAGCGGAAAAGTGCCCAGAGTGGAATGAGTTTGTGGCAGCATGGAGCCTCGGTCTTGTGATGATGGTGATTAGCAAAGTAGTGGCAGGCAATACAACAGCAGGGAAATGAATGCAGATGGCCATGTTTGCTGATTTTATGTAGTAGCGCGAAGCCTCCTTTATGTCAACTTTTATGACTTGGCTATGAGTGTGTAATGTGGTTGATTATATAGCAAAACTACATATGAGAGCATTCTGTAATCTAATTATGAGTATGACAGTGATGTGGTTAGTTACAACCACAATGTTAGCAGCAGCACTGAAATAGGCTACCCATAATTCCAGTGAGGAATGTCCTCAGGGAAATTATGTCTTTTGTAAGCCTACAATAGTTACTAATGCATGTTTTCTGTCTGAAAAGTGGGCTACATAACAAAACTGCTTTATGGAAAAACAAGACTAGGTCAAAACCTAGTATAAGGCTGGACCGTGTATGAGTGTGCCACGTGCCACGGCCGACCAACGGTGTAACTAACTCCGCTGTAGACTGCTAATACAGAATAATAGTCCATACATCCATACTGATCGTTCCAGCCCGTCCCGTCTCTCTCTCCACCGCGCCCACGGCCCGCATTGATCCTGCCGATCCAAGCGCCAGGCGCCCTGTTACCCGTCGGTGCCGAAAACGCTGTTCGCCGGACACCGGGGGCGCATCGTCGTCGGGACCCCGGCCGGATCATCGCGAACAAATCGGCGCCCGGCTAGCGGCACTGGCCGGAACCGTGGCCCCGGGAAACTTCGGGAAGGTCGGCAATAAGCCCTCGGCGTGATGAAACCTCCATGCTTGTTTGTGTCTCTCTCTCCCCCGACAGAACAGAGGATTTCAGGTGGACTGAGCTCGCGCATATGCATCGACATAAACAGTGATATGATATAATTGTATAGATTCTACTTTAGCTTCAGCTTACATGCATGATATTGGTCAGCCTGCTTACTGTGTGGGAGAAACGGGCTCCTGATCTCAGCGGAGAAACTAGACGGCGGAGAGAACGAAACTTAAATTTCTGGCTCTGTGATCCTATGATGTGCCACGTGCCACGGCCGACCAATGGTGTAACTTGATCACTCAGTCAGTCAGTCAGTCAGTCAGTGACAGACATTCGCGTTTGTAGGGCTGGCCCCGCTGTTGCGGTCCAGCCAAATAAAGGCTTTCTGGTGATGTAATGCACCCTTTGTCAGCCATATTGGAGGTCCGCAGCTCTTGGGCAACAGTGTGAATAACATGTCTAAAGTTGCGACTTAGCCGTCTAGTCAGTTTTTATGAGAATTGATAATTTTGGCTTTGATCCATCTGATTGATTTTGTGTTTAGATGTCAGCTTGTTAACTAGCTAACCATAGTATCTGGTCAGCTACCTCACTGTTGTGGACACATCTGGTTTGCACACTAGCTAACATATCTAGTAGAAGCTTGCATAAGCAGTAACTAGAAGTTGCACTTTAAAATCAGTTTTCTAAATTAGCCTGCTGGCTGCTGGAAGTACCCATGTATGTCATTTCCTTGTGTAGGCAGTGCTCCTGCTCACTTATTTTTCTCTATTTTTCCTCTTGCTCACTTATTTTTCTCTATTTTTCCTCTTGCTCACTTATTTTTCTCTATTTTTCCTCTTGCTCACTTATTTTTCTCTATTTTTCCTCTTGCTTACTTATTTTTCTCTATTTTTCCTCTTGCTTACTTAGTTTTGACATGGAAATGCCACCGTGTGTGTGTCCTAAGAAGCACTGAGGACACATACATGGTGCCATTGGGATTGGTGACATTTTTATACATAATTATTACAGTTTAAATGTTTCTGAAATTAATTTTATGTGTATGTCATCTTGTCTTGAGAACGGAGGTCAGAAGGGAAAAGTCCTGCATTTACACCAGGCAGTTATGTATAATGAATTTATCCTTTGGAAAGTGTTAGGTCTATAAGCCTATATCTGATTTAGTTAGATAGGTTAAGGCCTGTATACTATAGGCCAATCGCTCCATGACCATTAGGATGAATGTGGTAATTTGACAGAGAGGAAGTGACTGTTCCACTGCAGTGCTGGGTTAATGTACTGTCCAGTTTCATTTCCTGGTTATTAGCGCTGAATGATTAGGACAGCTTTTCTGGGAGTTAAATTCCCTCGGCTGTTTGTTCTCTGCTGTGTGGAAGATCTTCCAAGTCTAGAGGGAGGGAGGGAGAGAGAGAGAGAAAGAGAGAGAGAGAGAGAGAGAGAGAGAAATTAGAGTGTGAGAAGATGAGAGGTTTTTCATTTTTCCTCTATATCTCTACAGTATAGTTTTCTTCCTCTGTCAACATCTCTCCCTTTCTCTCTTTCCCTCTTTCACAATCGCAATCATTTTCATTTTACAACCCCACGCGCTACTTCAGTGTGAGACTTCTTCACAACATTTCAGGAGATCAGGCTGAAAAAAAGCAGCTATTGTTGATGTACTTTGCATTTCTGGCAAGACGTCAAGATATTTCCAGCAGCTACAATGATAACAGAACATTTTTAAAGTATCTAAAACAGCAACGGTAAACGTCAGGTTTTGGTGTCAGTCCCTCAGAATCAAAGAGCGAGGGCTTCTTTCTAGAGCCGCCATTTTGCACCGAGAGACGTTCGACAATCATACAGGGAGAAATCCATCGTAGAAGAGGAGAGAGACCAGTTTCTCCACCCACAGGAGCAGGAGAGAGACCAGAATGCAATGCAGCCACAAGGGGTCTGACTCTCACTATAGCTAGCTCTATTTATCTACCCATATGCCCAGCTTGGATTGAAAGTAACAAATTCACACCTGTTCTTTGGGAGTTGTTGAAAGGCATTCTGGGAAATGTAGGACATCACTAACTGAAGTAGAAGTAGACGAGGCAGGTTGAGGGAAAGTGGGTTCACCAAAAAAGTAAATTACAACACTTCATCACAAAGTGCATTGAACATCACAGACTGATGACATCTAACAGCGTTAAGAAGATCCGAGGGGGGATTTGTCCTTTAAGCTACACACATACACTCATGCATAAATATACACCCACACACACATGCATAGTTTGCTAACTGCAAATCTTAGGTGATTGTAACACCTCTTTATAACAGTGACACACACCCACACACTCGTGCACAGTCTGTGTTGGCCATATGCCTTGGTTTGTTTGATATTTTGTGGAATCAGCCAACAGTCTGATTAATAATTCATGGTATTCCGTGCAGTCAGACGTGCCATTTGTATTTTAAGTGTTTCAATAATTGCATCCTCCCATAGAGCTAATTATTTCTCCATTGTGCTGTGATCCTGTAATTCAAGATGTTGAGTCACTGAAAGTCACTCAGTGTGTAGAATGACTAAGCGAGATAAGTGACAGCCTCTCCTTCTTTATGCAGACCACAAAAGAAATATGCCAGAATGTTTGTGTGTGTGTGTGTGTGTGTGTGTGTGTGTGTGTGTGTGTGTGTGTGTGTGCCTATGTGTATCGTTAATCTTGTAGTTTGAGATGCTGAGTCACTGAGAGTCACTTTTACAGATAAAACTGGAAAAAAAAGTTGCTTTAAAGGGTCTATGTGTAATTTCCGGTCCAATGCTGGCCTCTATCATTCAGCGTTGTCATGACAACAACACTCTGCCCTCCCTAGAGCGAGACCATCATCAGCATGATTGGCAGGTTGGACTGTTTCACAATTAACAACAATGAACCTTCTGTCATGTTTTCCCGAGTTAGCACATTCTCCTTTGTTCGATGGACGATTGCTGTGATCAGGATCCTGACATCACCACGATTCCTGCTGGGCTTTTTTTGGAACATATCGAAGGTAAGGAGTCGCTATTTTTTTTGTGTGTGCGAAGTAACATCACTTCCCCGGTGCATAAATGGGCCGGTCCGTTCAAATTCGAGCTGTTTGGAGGATAATATACATGCCGAATTTACCAGAACATCCGACCGACTAGTAATAAAGTCTCAAATTATATTTTCCGATATGTGTTTTTTGCCAATATGTGAGGCAAATACAAATTGCCAGATTTTTGAATGGACCTTGGCATGGTGTGAGAGCCTTCAACAACAACAAATACCTCAGCCAACAGTGCGTGCTCTGTGCCTGTTCACTTTGTTTCAATCACTAGCATTCAGGAACCTGCTGATATTTACTCGTCATATTATGCTTCAGTAAAGACAAAATATTAATATTACACATAACATGGCACAACCTTCTTCTAGGGCTTCTGAGTTGCTTCTCTCATCACCGCTGCAATGTCTCAGTGTGGTAAACCTCAGCTTTGTAGAGCCTTTTACCTCACATTTGTCTGCTGGAAAAACAAACCAAGGAGCCATAACACGTTTTGAGCAGTGAACTTTCACACCCAGCAGAACAGAGTTTGACCCGGGTCTCAACGCTGATCTGGATCAGAGACTGACCCAGGTCACCAGGCTGGTGTGAAAGGGGTATAAAAGAGAGTGAGAGAGAGAATTTGGTGTGTGTGTGTGTGTGTGTGTGTGTGTGTGTGTGTGTGTGTGCGTGCGTGCGTGCGTGCGCGTGTGTGTATAAAAGCCTCTGTAAGTTGCCATGGAATTGATATTCTCCTCACAGGGCCATTGAGCATGAAATAGAACAGAGTACATTTTCTTTGTGTAAACTTGCAGCTCTCAGCACACTTTTGGCTATTCAGGCTGGAAAATTCTCTGAGAAAGAGCTTGGCTGAAAACCGGGAAATGGGATGAATTGGATCTTAAATCCACCACATTCTTTAATATGGAGCTGAGTGAGAGTGGAATGATAGTTAATTTCTGTTTTGTTTTTCACAGATTATTGATGCTTGCATTCAGAGCTTTAAATCAGTGGATTACATATTAAGGGACAATAAATTAAAGTTAAATGAAGCTGGGTTCATGGCATTTTGTCATGTTTAAGCTGAAAGTGATTGTGCACACACACACACACACACACACACATACACAGAAACACAGAAACACACTTGACAAACAAAAAGGAACCAAACCAAAGGAGGTGGACGATACCAACCGGCTGATGTCCAATATTAAATAAAAGGCCAATATCATCCTGATATATCGGCAAACTGATATATCAGTCTAACTGTACACACACACACACACACACACAGCATAAAAGCTGTTGTTAGGCAGAAATGATCGGCTTTTCTTCCTGAAGGTAACGACTGTGGAAAATAACTCCTTTACTACTGTAATGGCTCATTTCAGGGATAAACTCTTCTAATTTACACTGTTTGGAAAGAAGAAGAAGCAGATTTCCCTGAACAGAAAAGACTTGAAGCTGAATCGATGATTATTGCAGCAGATAAGCTGTTTATTTACAACAGCAAAACTGTAATCAGGGCATCGATTCATATTGCTGCCGCGGAGCAATAAGAGAAACAGGAGGAAGGTAAACTATAGGATGGTGTGTGTGTGTGTTTGTGTGTGTGTGTGTGTGCGTACACTTGAAACTGTGAGAAAAGCATTCATGTGATAAATATGGAGGCAGTTATTTTCTTAATATCTTAATACATCCGAATCTCTTATTACCACTATGGAAGACAAATCCATTGGTTATTGTCTTTGTTTTAATTAGATTGCATTTTGCATTGTATAATTTTAGCACCTTCTGTGGTTATTTCTACCTTAACTTTTAACCTTTATTTATTACTTTGCTGCTTCCTCTTGGCCCGGTTTTGCTTGTAAAACAGATTCCATATTTCAATGGGACTAACCTGGTTGCATAAGACCTGGTTAAGTAAAATAAAAATAAATAAAAAATAAATATATATATGTAGAATCTATCTCTAGGTAGGTTCACAGGAGATTGAGCATCACCATGGTACATGGGTAAGAATGTAGGAGGGACAACTGATGTTCCGTTTAAGCCATTTATTGCCACTATGCACACATGTAGAGCAATATGATGATGAGGCTTGATGGTTATGTTTTTTTTTATCACGCATAACCATAGGTGTGTATCTGAATCACAGGTACAGAGGGCCCTCACATGTGGTTCGTGTTGCAGCCAGCCAGAACAAAGGAAATGGGCAGGATATATAGAGTAGGCCATTGATTAGGAGTGAGTGAGGTCAGGTGAGAATGGGCGGATCCATGCCATGGAAGTAGGCGGAGGGTTGCTGAATAGTATGACTCTATTCTACAATATATATGAAGCCATATGCCATTAAGGACATATTTGTTGTGAATGGGTACTCGGCTGCACTTTGCACCCTTTGTATCATGAAAGAAGCATGTCCTCTCTGGTAATATACAGCACACAGAACAGAAAAAAAATCTGATTTTACAGGTTTTCTATGGTTGCATAACAACATTCAGCAAGCCAGTTCATGTAGGAAAAAGACTCATGGATGTGGACGGTGAAACTTCCTCCCTTTCTTTTCCCTGCACTCCCCTCTTCACCATCTCTCTTCTCTCCTTGTCCTTCTCCTTGCCCTTTACTTATTTTCGACCCTGCCCGGCCTAGTTCCCTTCCTCTCTCCCTCCATGCCTCCTAGCCTCTGGCAATTGTCTCTCATCTTCCCTCTACGCTCGCTTCGTCCCGCCTGACCTTGGTTATCTTTTACTCTCCCTCCTCCATCCGTCCTTGTTGAAGCCAACTGCCCCTCTTCCTCTTTTCCCTCCTGCTCTTATTTTTCTCTTCCTCTCCCTCTATCCTTCCTTGCTTAGAGGTGCAATTACACCTACAGCTTGTTTTATTTGGTCCGAACTATAGTGGAAAAGTACACTCTTACTCTTGATTCATTTAGGTTTATGCTGCACCAGGTTTGAGATCCGTCTCCTTATGCCCATAAAACCTTGCGTTTTGGGGTCGTTTCCTGTAGTTGGTTCAAACCAACTAACAAACCGCATCACAGAATTAGGTGCCACCGGTGTTCGAATACCATGGTTAGGGTTAGGGTTAGGGTTAGGGTTAGCCTAACCCTGACTATATAAATAAAGACTTACAAATAAACACGCATTTTATTCATAGATTCTAGATTTAAAAGACACATGGCAATGCAGACAGAGGGTTCATACCGGTGTAAGCACTGATATGCAGAGCTAGGGATATAAGATATGTGAAACACTGCAAACAAATAGGGATAGAGGAACACCTGAATTTCACTGCACACATTCAGATAGCAAGTTACCAAAAAACATGTCATGTAATTATGGATTTCACAGCACTAACACAGAAAACCAAGTTTCACACAGTAGTAAAGGGGCATTGAGCCCTGAAGTGTCCTGGTACCTACAGTAAATCAAATATCACACACTGCCCCTTTGAACCTTTGTATATTGCACATTACCCGAATGAAATAAAGAAAAGAAAATGACAAGAAATATAACGGGCCCTTTGCCCCAGCACGAGGAAACAATAAATGCTTCTTAAAATAGGAAAACAACAGTGACTTTGTCTTTCATGTTGCACATGGAGCCACCTTCCTGTAGATAAAATAAAAACTGCGAGGACTGCACGCATGCATAAAGTTACACAAAGAATCAGTCTCTAAAAACTGTGAAGCTGATGTGTGCATACCTTTAAATAATCAGTGCTGCTTCAACAATAAAGACTGGGGATTAAAAAAAAAGTACATTTTATACAAAAAATACATTTAATATCAGATTATTCACAAATATATTAAATGATCAACTTACCAGGGTCTTCACTGTTGTTGTTGATGAATCCATCAGCACTGATGCAAATTGCAAACACATTGTAGGATGATGATCTATCTGGTTTTGAATTATCACTTGTCTTTTGAAAATTGCGTCTGTTATTGAGTTACCACAAACGTAAACAAGGATACATGTTTAGGTTTGTTTATTTATAGGCTACTTAATTTATTTAGGCCTATATGTCATTATTTAAAGAGACAGAGATAAAGAGAGAGGGGGGGAGAGAGATATCTAGGTCCCCTAGGCTTTCCTAATTATTGCCTGATCACAAGTCACGACTCTTGCTGAGAAAACAAACAAATAAACGTGACAGCTTTGATATGAGGGAGTTTGTGAAGAAAGGGGGAAATTAAGAAGATGGAAAATATAAAGTTCATCCCTGATGTGGAAAAGTACAGTGAGCTGTCAGCAGTGTTTCTACAAGGACAGCAGTGAACAGATGAAGCTTTGGTGGCTGTTGGAGCACAGTGTCAGCAGCTACAGCCTGTTTCCACGGGGCTTTCTCCTCCTGTAGAGCAGAATCTCTTGGTGACCGGCGCAGAGAAATTCGCTTCTGGTGTGAACAGCCAGGCTCGGCCAGCCAAGGCCAGCGGTAGCTATGGGCAGGGGCGGGCTCAGCCTGCGTCTTGCCCACCCAATCAAAAGAAACATTTTTTTTTTTTTTTGTTCAGGCAATGGAAAAATAGCACAGAAAATACCAGTAACGTTTCTAACTTCTGATTGCGTGGGCAGCCTACAGCCCCTCTCCAAAGTCGCCCACTTTTATTTCTCTGATTCACCGGCTTTCTCGCTACCACCGCTCCTTCTCTTCATTCACTCTCTAGCTTGCTCGACCACCGCTGCTCTCTCTGTCCCTCTCTCTCTCTCTCTCTCTCTCTCTTTCTCTCTCTCTCAATTCAATTCAATTCAATTCAATAGGCTTTATCGGCATGACATTTGACATGTGTTGCCAAAGCACAATTACGATTATAGTTTTGTAAATATTGGCTATGGTGCAAAGTCTCACTTGATATTAGGTTTTAATTTTATTTGAGAACTAAGCTCATCCAATGAAAATAAATGTTATGGAGTCGATTATGTTAAAATCTGGATGAAGGATTTTTTTTATTTTAGGGTAAATCAATCTGCCCTCCACTGACTCAAATCATAGGGTAGCAGCAAACTTAGATCCTGCTTCACTACCTCCCAATTCCCCTGCTTCAAATTGTTCTTTATAAATTAGAATAGAATAAAATACTACTTTATTTATCTTCTGCATTTAACCCATCCAAACAACCCATACACAAACACAAGCTGGAGAGGCCTAAGGGCACAATGGCAGGAGCTTGCATCTGATCTTGACTCTGACAACCCTCTGGTTGCCAGCTGTCATTTTGACAGATTTTTGTGCCATCTGGCCAGGGATTCGAACCGGCAACCTTCGGACTACTAGTCTGCTTCTCTAACCTCTGGGCTACCTACCGCCCAAGTTGCCCACCTATTATTTCTACCAGCCCACCCTAATATAGCAGGCTAAAACCGGCCCTGTACAACGGGCTATTTTCACAGGTCAGGAGTTTCACTTCATAGTTGAAAGCAGATGACAAAATAAGAATTACATGAATGAAATTGCCATGGATATCTGATGTTTGTACTAAAAGTGAGGCTACAGTTTGACTGTAATACTAAAGGAAAGCTGCCTGTACGCCATCCTCTCGCTCTCCCTCAACCACTGCTTTCCCCGCCTTGCCCAAGGCTCTATAGGGAATACTGGTTTCTATTACTTTTCGTCAAAAGCTAGATTGTTAAAAATAATGAGAATAACATGATTTTAATGTAAAACATACCGCCTGCTGATGCACAGCGTCACCCCTCATCTGCACTTTCTTGTTTCAATCTCCCACAACAGCGCAACACATAGAGGAAGACACTAACTAGCTCTGTCGCTATAGAGATGGCTGGTCACATGGTACTGAAGTTCAAAAAGAGATTTTCTCCATGTTAACGTCCTGTCCAGCTGTTGATTACAGCCGATCTGTGTCAAGTTTATTTTCTATGGGATGAACCAAGGCTCTATTATGTGATTGCTATCATCATTGACTGTTAATGTTTCAAATCTGCTTTTTTATCGTCACACATATGCGTTTACATGACACCTACTACAATACCCATAAGCCTCATCAACAAAAAACAAAAAAAAACTGTTGGTTACAATCTGGCACAAAACCATTTTTGTCACATAGAAAGCCAGCTGTTTGATTGAAAAACAGCGCTGTGGTGTAAAGCACTGTGGAAATTGTAGTCCTTTACCAAGCTGAGGCTGTTATGTTGTTATGTGCACCTCCTTGTCCTTGTACCAATGATGTTTTTATAGTTTTTCTCAAATTTTCAACGAGCAAATCCAATGTAGTTCTCCATTACTCTCCCATCCTTAATTCTCTGATTGATTGAATGAGTGGAACCATCCCAGCTATTCTTTAGAAATCTGTGTGCAACAAATAAACGCCCAAAACACTTCCTGAACTTTAATGACTTTGGGATTACCACATGACTAGACAGCTCTATATCATTTCCCGTCACTCCCCTGGGTCCTAAAGGCATCTCTGTTAAACCTGAACACACCCTCAGATACTTGCTTTAGACCCCCCCTTCTTGGTTTTACCAAATCGTCTGTCTTCCTCTCTCTCTCCTTAGCTACCTTTCTCCTCCCTCCCTCCCTCCCTCCCTCCCTCCCTTCCTTGCTTCCTGGCCTCTCGCACCTCCTCTCTCCTTGTCTTTGATGCTTGTTTCTCGCTCTCTCTCTCTCTCTCTCTCTCTCTCTCTCTCTCTCTCTCTCTGTCCCTCTCTCTCTCTCTCTCTCTCTCTCTGTCTCCTGCCGCCTGCAAGCGTCCCATTTATATTTAAAAGGGCCCAGAGGACTCTCAGCTCGGCTGTGTAGGGCTCTCTGATGTCCTGACCTGGATAATACGTGGCTCTTTTAATAAGGTGTAACGAAGCTTACCACCTTGCCACTTAACCATGATCTCACGCTCTGTCTCTCCCTCTGCCCTTCTCAATTGTTCTTGCTCACTTCACTCATTTTAATTCTTTATCCATTTCAATTTATTTCTGTCCTTTTCTATTAGTCTCTGTCTCTCTCTCACTGAGGAGTCAGGGGAATCTAAAAAGACGGTAATTATCTCTATGTCTCCCCTGTCTGTCTGTCTGCCTGCCTCTCTCTCTCTCTCTCTCTCTCTCTCTCTCTCTCTCTCTCTCTCTCTCTCTCTCTCTCTCTCTCTCTCTCTGTCTCCCTCTCTCTCTCTCTCTCTCTCCTCTCTCTCCATCATTTTCTTCCATCTGTGAGTGAGCAACAGTGATTGAAAGCTGTTGGAGGTCTGGGCCCGGTGAGGACTAATGATGTGACACGGTGACACCCGGCTGTCAGACACCCGTGACTCTGCCGTCACTTTCACCAATCAGTCGGACACACCTGCTCACCCCGCCGGCCAATCGGTGTCCTCCGCTCCGTCCCGTTCGGAGCCTCTGCCTCCGGGTGATTGGCATGTTGCCGGTGCCTCGGAGGCAGCCGGGGCCCAGATCTGCTCCTGACACGTTTCATTTCTCCACTGCCGTAACAGAATTTCAAGAGAAGGACCTCCCCCCCACCTCCGTTCTCTCAGTCAGACCTCCTGTCAGACCGGTGTTGTTGTCACTGGATCGCCTCGACAGGGTGGCAGAATGAAGCATCGCGTTAGTTCAGGCAGAACCCATCAGCTTTTAGTATGTGCATTTGTCTTGTTCGGTGCATGCTATTGTCCGTGCTGATGTGTACGCTATGTGTGGTTCTCAGCGTGGGGGGCCCAGGGACCACCAGGGGTCCTTGAGGGGGTTCCAGGGGGTCCCCGGCAAACTGATGAATTGTTAACCTTCTGCATTATTTCATTTAGAAGACGTGAACACAGTTAGAGAATGTAGAAGAATGACTGTTTTGATCATAGTTTCTCTGTTATCTCTCTACCTACAATACAGACAGTCATGGAGTTCTGGACAAAATCATATCTGACAATAAAAAATATTATCTGATTGGGGTCTGAGAGACAAAATCTCATCAAATCGGGGTCTGTGGCTCTTATGTGGACTAAATTAGAGTCGATATGAAAAAGGTTGAGAATCACTGCTTAAGTGTCATATATGTGCTTTTACTGTAGGTGTGTGTGTTCTGTCCGACACATGCTATAGTCTATGTTATTGTGTCCGCTCTGCTTTAGTGTCTTATGTACACTATGCTTATATGTGCATTTGTTTTATCTACATGCCATTGTCTGCTAATCTGTCCTTTCTTGTTTTATTGTCTCTCTTGTGTCACTTACTTAGTTCTTTATCTCTGTAACACATGCATTTTAATTATCTTATCTTATTTGAAATTTTAGGTTGCCTTTTAAACATCTGGCCAGGGACAGCAGATGAAAACTAGCCTTTCTGGCTAACTCTGGCTCATTTACAGTTTGACTGTTGATTGATGTGCATTGTCCCTGAAAAAAAACAAAAAAAAAACAATCAGCTAATCGGCTATCAGCTGTCCCATCCAAACACACCAGCTGATCAGTATCAGCTGACTCTCAATCACTAATCACATTCAAACAAGTCAATGCTCATTTTACAAAATTGTGTATATCACACTGAGATATTTCCAGCAGCTACAGTGGAGTTTGCTAGCAGAAAATGCTTCAACGATCTAAAACATCAGTGGTAAATATCAGTCCCTCAGAATCAAAGAGCGAGGGCTTCTTTCTAGAGCCGCCATTTTGCACCAAGAGACGTTCAACAATCATACAGGGAGAAATCCATCGTAGAAGAGGAGAGAGACCAGTTTCTCCACCCACAGGAGCAGGAGAGAGAAGGCAAACAGAATGCAATGCAGCTGTACAAGATAGGGGGCGCAACTCACTTTTCTTTTTTATTGGACAAAACTCTCGCTCCGCTATTGTATATCGCTCTATCCATCCACATGTGTAATCCACAGCTGAATGCAACAAGTTCTCACTCATTCTCTGGTGTTGTCGAAAAGCATTCTGGGAAATATAGGAAATCACTAACTGCAGTAGAAGTAGACGAGGCAGGTTGAGGGAAAGTGGGTTCACCAAAAAAGTAAATTACAACGCTTCATCACAAAAACATCACAAACCGATGAGATCTAACAGTGTAAGAGGATCCGAGGGGGATTTTCCTTCAACTCCAAACACTTCGCCCTTGTGGACTGTTCTGTAGATCTACTGTGAGAGGAATAAACTGAGGTAAATCACTGAAGAGTCCACCTGACAGTGGGCTGTGGGGGGAGGGGGGGGGGGGGGGGGTGTTATCCACCAGGTTGCTTAAGCCTATTTATCCTGCTGAGATCTAAACGAGGGGTTATTGAACGATGTGTACCCCAAGGGCCAGGGGTTTGTAATGTAAGTCTCTGCTCTATCTATCTATCTATCTATCTATCTATCTATCTATCTATCTATCTATCTATCTATCTATCTATCTATCTATCTATCTATCTATCTATCTATCTATCCATCCATCCATCCATCCATCCATCCATCCATCCAAGAGGTCAATCAATATTCAGGTCAGTCAGTCAGATATCAGACACTTCACTCTATACTATACTATCAGAATTGAAAGCAATTGAGAATAATTTTCTTCAAATCATGTCTGGTGTAAAAAATAATTAATTAGCAATTAATAAAAGGAAGAGAACAGTGAAAATTGAATTTCAACTGTGAATTTTACCACCGCAGATGAAAATTTTTGTAATTTTTTTTTTCACAACTCCCATAGTATTGTGTCCGAAAACCACTGTACACCACTGCCATGAATGCGTCCATGGGAATGTACATAATCTGTTATTGTTTTGCAAGTCCCACAACAAACTGGTGATTAAAGTGACCCTGATTCTGAATTATTGTGAGTGCTTAACTGATTGTTTTCATCCACCACAAAGGCTCTGTTTCTAATTAATTCAGTGTCGATATGAGTCAGATCTCTTGAGAAACGACGATCACTTTTGATCGCGTCGTCAAGATATATCAAGATCAATTTCCCATCCAAATTTCTGAAACTTGGAGGGATGAGGCATCTTGTCCTGATTGGTCTGCATCATTTGTGGGGGATGGCATGTTTACTGTTGCCTTGTTTAAAGGTTAATGCTGATCAAAGCACAGAGACTAAACCCTCTCTCTCTCTCTCTGCTGGGTAACGTTGAGTTTTTATCTCTCCTTTTCCTTTCACGGAAACAAGCAGGCAGTGACACTCTCTCCAACTTAAACATCTTTTATTGGAAGACTAAACATCTCACTTGAAGCTTTACCAAGCTTTTTAATTTAACCTTTTCATTCAGCTAGTTTCTTCTTCTTCCTTCTTCTATAACTCTATAACTGCAACCTCTCTTTCATCGTTCCCCTGCTTCCTTTCATCATTCCATTCTTCCTTCCTTCCTTCCTTGCTCCATTCCTTCCATTTGTTTGTTTGTGCAATATTATCTCTGGGATTTAAGAGGAGGAGGGAAGAAGAGCTTTCAGACCCCCCTGTGTGATGCATAATTTCCTGTTCACATTTCCATTTCCAGAGGTATTAAATAATGCAGAATAACTATATGGAGAGAGGGAGCAGAGGATATGAAACTCCATCTTTGCTGGATTATGGAGGTGAATATATGCACTGAAGAGTGTGCGTGTGTGTGTGTGTGTGTGTGTGTGTGTGTGTGTGTGTGTGTGTGGCTGTGGATTCTTTCTTTTCTTTGGATTTAATTTTCAGCACCAAAGGAAATAAAAAAGGTTTTTGTGCATGGTTGATTTCTGTAGCTAACATTTTTACTTCTACTGGACTGCTGCTGATTTGACTATTGCAAGGTCATGGTTATTGGTTACATTCAATGTTGGACACATAGGAATTTAAGCTTATTTGTGTTATATTCTACCTGCAAAAAATATTAATTATTAAACCAAATTAAATTGAATATTTTTTGAAACATCAGGTACCTGTAGGAACATGTTTTGGTGTTGTTGTTTTGTTTTTTGTGCTTCGGTTTTCATGTCATTGTCAGTCAGTTGTGGTTGGGTTTTCTTTCATATCATTTTGGTTGATATAATTGGCAACCAGTTTTTTTTTTTTTTTCCTTGGATCAGATGCTTTTTTTTTCAGTTGGAACTTTGTTTGTTTTAATTTGAATCCAGAGGTATGATGTATTATCATGGCATTTTGTTTGGTACCTTTTTTGTTTTTCCTTTGCTCACTTACGTTAGTAACACAAAGTACCAGAGTGAAAGAAGTGAAAGAACATTTTTAACACGGCATCTGTAGTAAATTACAATGTACACAGCATCTATTCACAGCCATATTAGGCCAATGTGAGATGCCACATATCTATTTCATATTTAATGTAGTCATTTCTGGGAGTATTTTGATAGGATTTTGTTGTTCTGTACACCCCATGTGTAATTTTTTTCAAGAGTGAGAAATCTCATGCTAGAACATCCTCAGCAGCTTCTCTCAGCTTTCACCGCATTAATATCACCTTCAGTACGATATTTATCTAAAAATGTCTGCTCTCACAGATGTCTTTCTTAGAAAATACCATTACTTCTCTTCACTTCCCCATTTCTTTTCCTTCATCTGTTCCTTTTATGACAGCTTTTAGTCTGAAAGCCAGTTTACCTTGTCAGTAGAAAATAACCACCACCCACTGGCCTCTGCCTTTCTGCCCCGCCCCCCCTCCCCTCCCCTCCCTTCCCGCCCTCTCTCTCTCTCTCTCTCTCTCTGTTACCAGGTCTGTCTGATTTACAGCCAGCAGCTCAAGCGTGACAGTGAGTTACAGACAGCGAGCGAGTGTCGCGATCAGCACTGACAACTGTCCTTTTTCTCTTCTCTTCTCTTCTCTTCTCTTCTCTTCTCTTCTCTTCTCTTCTCATCCCTTCATCTCTTTATGGCTCATGGATTCCCAGTTGCTGGTGACTTTGGGAGAGAGAGGAGCGTGGCAGGTGTATGTATCTATGTGTGTGTACATGCGTGTGGCTGTATGCACACATACACACACACACACCCACACACACACTTATTTCTGGTGCCTCTTCTTCCATCATAGCCAGCTTTTCCAGGGATCAGATCAACAAAGCCTCCTAAATCTAACTATTGTAAATCCACAAGCTTCAACTTCAGTCACTGCTAGGATTCATATTGTCAACCTCACCTCTGCTGATCCTGCTAATCTCTACTATTGTTGAGTTGGAAAAGTTTACCCAATTCTTTATCAGACTCTGTCTTCTATTATCGTTGTGTGGCACAGCAAAGGTTTCACACCACTGTGAGCTAAAGATATTCAACCTTGATTTATCCAGGGAAGGTTTGCTAAACATGCGTGCCCTTTCTCAACCCCACACTGCTTTCACATTCATACAGTGCCACACAATCAGTCCTGGGATCTGCCCAGTAGTCCTGGGATCTGCCCAGTATTTTATTTTATTTTATTTTTAACCTTTATATTACCACTTAAGAACAAAGTCATGAAAAATAATAAAATAAAAACAAATAAAAACTCAGACATACAAACATTGAACATTATGAGACATAACAGACAGACAACATGAAACAACATGTATGTGAGATTAAATTGCACAGTGTTAATGGTCATTGCAGTTCATTGGGTTCAGTACAAATGCATCAGACAGTAAGACAACATAAACAAATCATACACAATAGGAGCCTGTCCAAGAGTAGTAAAATTATATAATTGTGAGGGTTGAAAACAGTTGCATGTATCTGTGAGAATGTTCATGATAGAGTCTTTGAAAGTTGTGAATGACAGTACAATCACAGTCTTCTAGCATTGGGTAATGAACAGCACCACAGGAGTAATTGTTGGTGCCTTGCACAAGGACACATTGGCGGTAGGTGTTGAGATGTTGTCAGATTTTCTCAGCTGGTCTCGACACCCCTTGTCACATTTCCCTTTTAAATTTTAAGAATTTTGCTGACAATCTTACCCAGAGCAACATAAAGTACAATGAAGGCAAAAGTATAACGGCTTCAATTCTTGAATAATAAAAGTAAAAGCAACCAAAAAATACAGTGGAAAGGTCAGGCACTTAGTGTCCATACAATATTCCAGTGATCGTAGAATGATCATCTAAGAAAATAAATCAAGTAAGACCTAAGGAGCAAGATCAAAGGGATTTAGGTTTTTATTGTTTGTTTAGAGAGCAATTAGAGTGAGTATAGAGGGGAATTCATTAAGTGGGGTTGTCAGCCTATGATGGAAGATGAGGAGTGACTGCTGTTCTGACTAGAGTGAGAAGGTCATTGCACCATTGTGGGGCCAGGAGGGAGAAGAGTTGAGACCAGATGGAGTGATGACCAGGTCACTGCATACAACGGAGAGCCAAGCTGCCAATAATGGCAGAGCACAGAGCATGGGCTGGTGTGTTGGGCTGGTCCATGGCCTCGAGGTATAGGGGGTGCAGTTCTCTTCACAGCCTTGAATGCCAACACCAGGGTTTTGAATTTGATATGAGCGGCCACGGGCAGCCAGTGGAGGGAGTGTAAGAGACGAGAGACATGAGAGAAATTGGTGAGGTTGAAGTTAGAAGGAGATGGATGGATGGAGATGGATGGATGGAGGCTGCAGCATTCTGGATGAGTTGTAAGGGATGAAAGAAGTGTAGTGTAGGAAGTGTCGCTAGAAGGGACTTGCAGTAGTCCAGACAGGAGATGACTAACTTGCCCAAGGACCCAGACTGAATCCCTGTGAAAAATAATCTGATTGAACAGATGTTGTAGAGTGTAAACCTGCAGGATCGGGTTGTAGCTGCAATGTGGACCTGTCATTACAGTTGGTTGTCCAGAGTCGCACCAAGGTTCTTGACAGCCTGGGCAGGGGTCATTGTGGTCTTGTCAATAGTAATGGAGAGGTCTTCTAGAGCAGCCATTCCCAAACTTAAGAATGCCGCGGCCCAATTTGAAATTTGAAAATCTTCCGCGGCCCACCCAACCCTTTAATCACAACTCTGATCAACACACGAGACTAAGATGAAGTACCGTAAAACTTCAATTAATAGCCCGGGCTTTTATTTGATTCAAACACTGAATTCAACCGGCCTATATTTGGGACAGGCGTCTGTATGGGACAGGCCTTTAATTCCTTTCACACAAAACTCTTGCTCAGCAAAGATGGGAGATACTATCAAATTGTTTATTTAAACCAGTATGAATATTACTAGTATAAAAATTAGGCTATCGAATAAATATATCAATTACAAATCATTCATTTGATCTCGCTCCGAGACAGCGCTGAGAGAGAGAGAGAGAGAGAGAGAGAGAGAGAGAGAGAGAGAGAGAGAGAGAGAGAGAGAGAATAAAACGTTATTTTCTGATTGTTTCACAGCAGTTACGTTCTAAAGCACAGAGAGTAGAGAGAGAGAGAGCGAGAGCCCTGTATCAAACACCTACCTTAGAAAGGATGAAAGCTGAAAAAAGATCAACGGAGAAATGTCTTGCTGCTGCTTCTCCTGAGTTTTGTTCAGCAAATTTGACAACTGACAGTTTGAATTTCAGGTCGTACTTTTTTCTCTGTGCCACCATGGCGATCAACAAATGTGACTGAGTTTGAATGCAAGTAAAAAAAAAATAAACTGCTTCGCAGCATCAATGGCAACCGGCTTCTAATTGAGACCGGCCTTTATTTGTCAAAACGTGAAGCCACACCCGGCCAGTAAAAGGGACTCGCCGTTTAATTGGGACTCGGCTTTTAATTGAAGTTTTACGGTATTTCCCTATATATTTTTTTATTTCATAAGCAGAACAGAACGTGGGCATACAGCAATGCAGTGCAAATTAATAATCCATCCACATACACGTAACAATTTGTAAAGCAACAAATGTAAGAAATTAAGTGCAAATAGTGAATTGTTAAGCCCATATCCTAGCTGTTTGACACTGGATAATAAAATGCTTATACATTAAATTTAACAATATCCAACCCAACTTGTAAATCCCAGTGATAGGTACTCACTTGAGTACTTTCTACGAGTCCTTCTTTTTGTTTTCATGGATTCATTTTGATCTTCTGATGATTCGCTTGTGGAGGCTGATTCCCCATTAACAGCTTTCCTTTTGCAACCTGATAGCCAACGCTCCATTTTTACTCTTCCCCCACCAATGATGAGGTATTCCCTCAATTACAATTCCCCGCCAATGACGAGCTATAAGATACTTTCCTGCTGGATCAAAAATAGGTCAGATAAATGAAGAATAACACGTAATTTAAATCCCATGGCTTTGTTTTATTAGTTCTGATTACTTTTTTATTGCAAATATTTAATCATAAATATTTTATGGTAATTTCAAACTTAATTACAAAATTGAAAATTAAAAACTTTTTATTTATTTATTGTAAATGACCTCTCATGGCCCACATGCAGTACTTTCACGGCCCACCAGGGGGCTGCGGCCCACACTTTGGGAATCACTGTTCTAGAGCTCAGTCTTGTTTAGACTAAGTTTGAGGTGGTGAGATGTAATCAAAACAAGAGGGGTGCACATTGCAACCTGAGTGTCAGAGGATGGGAAAGAAAAGTAGAACTGAGTGTCATCAGCATAGTGATGGTAGGAGAGGTTGTGGGATGTGATGATAGAACCAAGTGATCCAGTATAAAGAGTGAAGGGGGCCTAGGATTGAGCCCTGGGGGATCCGAGTGGAGAGGGTGCGCTATGAAGACAGAGGTAGGAGGCAAACCATGAGAGCAGCGTGGCAAGGAGCATCTGGATTGACAGTGTCAAAGGTAGCAGATAGTTCTAGGCAGATGAAGAAAGAATTGAGTGGAGTAGAGTTTTTCCTTGTCTTCACTGAGGGTTTAAATAGGTGTTGCTGGGTAGGCTCAGCTCAACTAGGCATGTTAGTTAGGCCTGTTAGGTCTCTCCAACATGTTATTTTGGTTGTTTTGATTTGATTTGTGTCCTTGTGTTTTATTTTGTTGCATACTGTATTGCATGATTTTGTTTTGTAATTGATTGTTCATTAGTTAGATCTATTAGTTAGATCTCCTTCTCCGTAAAGTCTGTTCAGATATGCTTGTGATAGAGAGCTAAATAAACTTGACTTGAGCAATATCAGTCTGTAGTTTTTGTTGTTTTCAGATGGGTTGAGGTTAAGTTTCTTCAAAGTGACTCCAGCTGACTTGAAGGCAGATGGTACGCAGCCAGATGTCAGGGAGGAATTGATGATGGTATAGTAGTCTCGAAGGGGAGCAAATCAGCAGTGAAGGTCTGGAGGAGGGAGGAAGGGATTGGATCAAGAGAGATGGCTAGGGATAGCTGAGAGAAGAGCCATGAACTGTCATGAACTTTCTTCTCAAACTGGGTGACTTTAGCAGAAAGAAACGAGGGAAGAATAGGTGCCGGGGGTTGAGAAGAAAGAGGATAAGGAAATGTTGTCTATGGTAAAATTAGGTCATTACTTATTTTGCTAATCGTTAACAGCCTTTTTGGTTCGTCATTTCCAAGGTTGCCAATAATGCTGAAGGGCACTGCATATCTTTCTCACCCTCTCTGTTTTCTTCCTCTGCCTTTCCCCACTGTTAGGGTCATGCATATTTCATGGATATATTCCCCTTTTAGCAGGAAATTATATTTGGAAAATGAACAAACAAAAGGGAATTGATTATCTCAACTGGCTTGAACTCCAGAGTACAGCTCTAAAACTTTATTTAAAGACTGCATGCCTGCATCGCTGTGTTTGTGGGTGCGGTTGTGCACGTTTATGTGCATTTGTGTGTGCATTGATTGTGTGTGCACAGCTTCAGAGCCTTACTCACCAATCAAATACAAAAAAAATGCTTTTCCAGCATTCTGTGTTTTTATATTGCTGTATATGATATACTGTATATAGCATAGGATAGCATAGCATGTATGTTGTGTATATGAAGAATATGTTTTATATGTATTTTTCCATGTATTTTTCAATATGAAAAATAACCAGAAAAATAAACAGTGAGTAAATAACCAGTAAGTAACAATGAGGATTTTAAATGATTGGCCACAAATTTGAAGTATCACCTCATTTAAATACTTGTCCTATCCAGATACTCCAATGCTGCATTCCAACCAGCCAAGCTAGGATTGCCGCCTAATAGTCTCAGCACTTTATGGATGGGGTTTGCTAAGTACGGTGTCTTGAAATGGAGCGCCAACTTTGGTTCTACTGTATAACATTCAAAAAAGAATTATACTCCAATATCAATTTATTCTGGAGTGGCTTTGAAGGTATTTGCAATCTCAAAACCTTTACTCCCAAAACAGAAACATTTTAGAAGATGTACTCAAAATCCATCTAAAGCATTTTGAAATGAAAGATGATGGAGAATGATCCAAGTTACTGAATCGAGCCCTGCTGAAATTCTATTTTCCCTTTCCCCTCTCCATAGGGAGGCAGAGGTCAGAGGTCACGGTCAGCTACAGAGCAGCATCTCTGGAGCTGGCAGAGGTTCAGTGTCTTGCTCAAGGACACTTGAGCAGGGCGGATGCTTGCCAACATGGGCGCCTGAAGTTGAAGGGCAGTCTGTCTACTCAATATGCCACTTTACTGCCCACAAAGTGAATAGGAACAGTGGAACACTTTGGTAAGATGACTAGCAAGCTCTGTTTACATTTCAATCATCACTTTGGCTTCATACAACCACATTCCTCATCCACTTCTCCAACTCTTCTCGTTAAGAAAAGATAATACTTCACTGTCTGTTTGCATAAAAATTGGTTTTGCATTTCATGCTCCAGCAATCAACACAAAACAAACAACTCTCTTTTGTCCCTCTCCTCTTCTGATTCTACCTTCTCCCTCCTCCTCCTCCTCCTCATTCCATCTGTTCTTTCTGCCTCCTCCTCATTTTTTACTCACCCTACTCCTCTTTGTCTCCCACCTCATTTCCTCCTCCTCCTCTTCTTCTGCCTTCTCCCCCCTCCTTCTTTTAATTTCTCTCCTAGCTTCTCTCCTCCTCCACTTACCCCATTCCAGTTTTAAAAGCCCCACATATCACGCCGCTTTCCTTCATCATTTTACAGTGTGACTGCAAAGCCTTAAGCACATCCGTAATATATATCTCTTATTGCTGCCGCGGTAACTATTTACCCTGTGAGCTGTGTTCTGTATTTTGTGTATTCTGTGCCAGTGCTGGCTAGGGTGATCCAAATCCCCGAGGGTGAAAGAGAGAGAGAGAGAGACAGAGATGGAGAGAGAATGGGAGGAAGGGATGGGAGGCCTTTTAAAATCCCCCCCAGACTGGCCTATATCATCTTTGCAGACTCTCCCTTGACTGCCCTTTTTTAATGACGGCCGCAAAAAAGCAGCTTCAAATCATCCCAGGCTGGCGCTGGGCGGATGGCAGAGTGTGTGATGGAGTTCACGAGGGCACTGGAATATTTTGTTGGAGGAATAAATTAGCAGCGCCAGTCTTTGGTGCTGTGCTGAGGCATCTGGGAAGTAATCCACCACCTTGGAAGGAGAAGCTCAGGCTGCCACATTGGAGTAATTGGAGGCTAATTTAATTAAAAATTGTGTGTGAGTGTGTGTGTGTGTGCGTGTGGTTGTGTGTGTGTGTGCACATGCGCACAATCTCTCCTTGAACCAAAGTAGCGCACATCAATTTAAATTTACTTAACTTTTTTGTGACAATAAATATAGAATTGCAGTGTATTTAAAAGATAATTTCAAGAGGTTATTTGCATTTTAGCACGGTATGTGATTAAATTCGAATGAGTCCCCAGTGCCTTTATATATTCTGTCTGTCTCTTAGTTAAAGCTGTACTTGAATTGACTAGCTGTTCCTGTCTCGTGTTATGAAAAAGAAAATCTGGGCATTTTTAGCAAGATATTTTGGCCATTTGTCTGTATTTCAATCTCACTACACACAGACACACTCACATTATCAGCATAAATTCTAGAATATTTTGCATAGATTTAAGAATGTAGAAATAATACTTCTTTTTCAGCACAAGAAAATGTGCAACACACTAAGGGATGAATACTTTTTGGAGCAATTGTACATTATCCATGTAATTAAGCAGCCAGTGAGATAGATAGAAGAAATAGACCTGTGGCTGTCTGGAGACCTTTTCTAATTAATCAACAGCAAACCACTGTAGGGCGCTTCACCTCTGTCCTTCAGCTTCTTGGCTTCTTTTCTCTTGTTTGTTGTGGTTGTTGTTTTAGTCAATTAACTTGACACAGTCTCTCAAAATTTTGGGAAATGAGCACAAACTCTGAAATACAGATTACATGTTGTGGACACAAATAATGTGAAGATTAAGTTCCTCCACTACAAAAGGATTATTTGGGACACACCATTTTCAAGAGTTTGTCTAACTCTGACGGTTAAGTTTAGACTCACTTCTACCCTAAGGTCGCTCATGTGGGATCATACAAGCACGTTTCGCAGCCAAGCTTTGTTCAAACCCACAGAACTTTATTTTAAATTCTAGATGAATGAATGAATTCTAGTCAAGATCCCAAAGTTTCCAAAGATGCCAAACACGCCATACTGAATTACAGGGAAATGTTTTAGCAAATGATGCACAAGACATCTGGATTTTTCCATTTGATGTAATGCTGCAGCATCTTGGGTTTTAACTGAATATAAGGAGCTGTAGCTTCAATGAGGCATTGGAACGAGCAGATACAGAATATGTACATAACATTGTCTTACAGGATGGAGAAAGTATTTTTTATAACTTTGAAGCTACTTAAGGGAACATTTAAGGGGAAACTCAGTGTGCAAGGGGTTAGGCAAGTAAAACAACTTTGGTTAAGGTTAGTGTAAGGGTTTGGTGATGGTTAAAAAAAAGAAGAATTGAACATGAAACCTTCACTCACAGTATAAAAAGTATTTACATTAGTTATTACTAGTATTTACTGACCTCAGAATATGACTGTCCACTCTACCATTTCAATGTTAAACCAGCCACTGTTAAACCAGAGAAATATTTCTCTTACTTTGTGTCTCTCATGTTATTTGCATTTTACGACATCATGCTCATTTCACATAATGTCCAGATGGGTAAGGACCAGATACAGATGCGGGATGGTGATGATGGTGATGATGGTGTATCGGTAAATGTTTCATCTGTCACGCGAGACTGCGGAGGTGACCCCGGCGTCGATGATGTCACAGCCCCTGCTCATCATGCCGTGCTCCAGATTCTTGTAACGGCTAATGTGTTTGCTGACATCAGCCCGTCCCATTAGCGTGATTAACAGCTTACCCCCTATTTCAGTAAAATGGATGAGGTCTACGGAATTTATTCAAGTCATAATTTGACACATTAACCTTTGCCTTTGTGCACTTGCTTCACGCGCAAAATGTAAATGTTCATTGTTTAAACATGTCACTGCCTGTCATGAGGTGGATGATGAAAGAGTCAGGCTTTCCAGGACAGCGGTTAAAAAATAAAATTACAAAGCGATGAGGCGTACAGTGTACAGTGTCCAAGACTTACGGGTTCTGATTTGTATCCTGTGTGTCACTCAGTCCCTTTCTGTCCTTCTCACTACACAGGGAGAGACTTGGAGAGATCAGCGGAGGAGGGAAAGAGATGACATAACCGAAGATGGTGAATCAGCTATGAGGACCAAACCCACAGGCATCGTTACTGCCCTAGGATCCAAAACCTTCTCCCTCGTGTCTCCTTGACTCAGCTTTCTGTTGTCTCGGTAGAATTAAGAAATACGCTAAAGGCAGCAGACAGTGCGGTCTCTTTTAACAAGCACAGAGACTGAAAGAGGACAGCAGGATTACGATTGAGAGCAAGGAGAGCAAGATGGCAGAATGGAAGAATAAATCACTACAGGGAGAAAGGCAGGAAGGTTAAGCGAGAGAAATGGATCAGGTCTGCCTCCCGTGAGAGGCCAGCAGGTAAACAGAAGGAAGGAAGGGGGAAAGAAAGGAAGAACGCTAAATGCATTCTGTCCGTCACTGTAGCATCTACAGTTTAGCAATTAGAAGTTTGAAAGAGTCGTTGCTTTCCTCCAACACTCTAAAAATGAGCATGAATTCGGAAACACAGATTTCCGTGCTGTGGACACGAATTATGTGAAGATTACCTTCCTCCACCAGCAACTGGATTGTGTGACAAAAACACGTTTGGACACGGCATTTTCGGCTAAAGGTTGGCTAACAGTTAAGTTTACGCAAAACAACTTTGGTTAAGGTTTGGGTTAATGTTATGGTTAGGCAACTAAAACAACTTGGGAACTAGGGAAAGGCTTTGGTCATGGTTAAATAAGAAAAACTTCCAAAAAGAATTATGAAAAAGTATTTAAGTGTGAGATCAGGTTGGCTGGTGCGATCAGGGGAGGGGAAATCTACTAGCTACTGCTGACGCTAGCTTCTGCTAGATACATTAGCTAGCTAACAAGCTGACATTGTCTAAACACATATCAGTGCAGAAATGATCAGTTCCCTGTCAAAAACAACACAAAAATGAACCATGTCTTTTCAATTCTGTTGAGACGGACAAGCTGTAGGCTACACTGAGAAGCACGATCTGCTGTTCACAGCAACATTGCCAAAGCAGAGGACTTCCAATATGGCCGCCAGAGGTTGCATTATGTCACCTGAAAACCCTCTATTAGTGGATGTGGGAGGGAACTCCTCAGTCACAGTGGCCCATTTGTAAGACTGTCTAGCTGTTTAAGACGACAGATGTGATGTTTTATTCATTTCTGGCCTTTTTCGGTAGTGGAGGTGGTGTGGGAGGGGTATTAGACTGTTCCTTTCACCTGCTCCATTTATCAGCCTCCCCTCAGCATCACCGTCTCCCCCCCCCCTGTAATTCATTACATTGTTCTGCCTTTCCTCTACTAGATATGATTCTCAGCTCCATCTTCTTCTTCTTCTTGTCCTATTCAAGTCCCCCCAGTCGATTTCCTGTTCAGTCCTCCCTGATAATCTCCTCTAACAGAAATAATTTTATTTTCCCCTGCTGCAGATTTTCTGCATCTCTTTAAAGAGTGGCATTTTAGAGAACTTCACTTGGGATCTCTCTCTTTCTCTCTCTCTCTCTCTCTCTCTGACAGCCTGTATTGGAGCCATTTTGATAAAGGTTGCCATGCTTCATTTTTCATCCAGTTGAAGGTTCTCTTACTGCAAACAGCTTGGCTGATGGGTCACTCTATTCTTACTATTTAACTTTTAAATCATCTATTGTTACTCATGAATTCTGTTATTGTTGTGTCGTTGTTGTAAAGTGTACTGAGACACCTTGGTGTGATATTGCACTTTAAATAAACTTTGACTTGACTTGAATCTGATTGACTGTGGGTGGGGCCAGAGGCTCCAGTTGCTGTTTATTGGTCTGCAGCCATGAAGTTCTGACAAAGAAACTAAACTATGTATTTATAGAAATCATGTATTTTTTCACTGTTTTGGTTTTGGCTTTAAAGCCCATACTGGCGTTAACATAGCTAGCTTGCAAGCATAAATTAGGCAGCATTAATTGCAAATAAAAAGAAAAAAATAATAATTTGCTTGAGAGCTTACCATCGACTCAAACAATGGTTGCAACTGTTTTCCATGCATCATTTTTTAAGCATTTATTCCTGTAGTCTTTCAAATAAAGGTTGTAGAGAACTGGGAAGCTTTGAATGACTAGAATCAACATCTTGTGGATTTTGCACTTGACAAGTGGCACTATTGCTCAGAAAAACAAAATCCCATCAGTAGGGAAACAAGGAAGTGCAGAAATCTGACTGGCTGTTGACGGGCGATGACTGTGAAAAGTTCAGCTTGGGAAATGAATGGACTTCCGGTGACTTGCTGATCATGTTGCTGGCAGTGCAGACACATAGTTACAGTTTCTGGTCACAGGAAGTCTTTTGAAACTATTCAGACGAAGTTTGCCTACTATCTCTCCTCCTGCCCATTGTTGACAGTTTGTATTGTGGCCCATTGTGAAGATGATGTCAGTTGTGTTTAATGTGTTTAAAATTGTACAAAATGGTTAGCAAGATCTCTATTGGAAGTCTCTAAAATATAGATGATCAAAAGTGTGATCATTCTGTCAACCAAGGACTTAAGTAATAAAAAATACCAGAATTTGACATTTTCAAAGAGTAGGTGTCTCTTTTTAATATATATATAAATGGTGGCTTTGTCATTTTGGAGAAAAAACTGTCCAAATATTTGATATTTAATAGAAGTATATATTACATTTAGGAATGCTGAGGTCTTTTCATGTTTAGAAGACTGAATCAGGCCTGTGACAGCAGCCAAAGTATTGACTATTAATGTTCTTGGTCTTTGTGAATAATAGTGTGAAAATGGGATACTTTATTGATCTCCATAGGGAAATTCTGAGTCAGACAGATAATTCAGTGTCTTGCTGAAGGATAGACAGTAAGATTGCCCCTGTGTGTGAGTGTGTACTTTAATTTTCGCGTGCTGCAGAGAGAAAGTGAACAAATGAAAAAAGCTGAAGATGAAGGGAGAGGAAAGGTGAGGTGTAAAGTAATGGAGGTTTTATCCAGAAAGTCTCCTTAATCCATTATTCCCCGGCCTTAATGGGAATCTGGTGCTGTAAGTGGAGAATTCATTCCCAGCTGCTGCTGGGCAGATGATGACTTCGTCTTTCTCCTCCACTCCATCAGTGACCTTCACAGCAGAAGAGAGAACAACACCCAATAGTCTGTTCTCTTGTGATTAGATCTGAATAACGGGGCTTCTTCTATCAACACATCTATTCAACACAGAACCAGCTTCACATGTCATGTAGTGTCGGGATTAACTCACGAGGGACAAAGGACATAAACTGGAAGGAAACACTATGTGTGAGTGAAAAATGCAGAGGAGTGCAACAAACACCACATTTACACCTGGTGTTGGACAGAGGGAGATGTAGTTATCGGATAACTCAAGATTTAATATGATGTTTTAGAATAGAATAATATGAATTAGAATAATATGTAAATGCAGATTTTATTTTGGTGTCAAGGCTCTGTTTGGTAGCAGCAACAGCAGTGTGGACAGCAGCTGAGGATGAGCGAGTGAGTCTGACATCTTAAATAGACCGTTCAACTGGCGATAGCAGATGATAGTTAAGAAGCCAACTTTCTGTCTCCTCCGACTCTGTGATCGCTTATTTTATATTTCAATAGCGTATAACACAATACAGGTGTTGCCATTGACATATCTTTCTGTTCCTGTTATCAGACTCTACTATAAAAAAGTGATTTGATCGAAAATGCTAACAGCTCAGAAATTACCGTTAGCCTTGGTTAGCTAGTTAGCATTTTGTGACCCAGATAGCAAAAACAAGACAGACTATGTAGAAAAGTTAGATATCTATTTGATTTTCTACATTCATACATAAATAAAGTATAAACTTAAATGATAATACAGGTGTTTTTGTCTCTTGCTGTTACTATGCTATCAGCATTGCTCTCCTCACCTACATGTATATAACCCACAGCTGAATGGAGCAAGTTCACGTCCGTTCTCTGGGGGTTGTCAAAAGTCATTCTGGGAAACGTAGGACATCACTAATGTAAACGGGGGGCAGGTGTGCAACTACCATATTCCCACTGTGGCCACCAATGTATGTGTTCATGTTACTAAGGCGGTTTGGATGATGATGGTTGGTGGTGATTGAGGTCTGGAAACACAGTGGAAACAGAGTGACAGCAGACAGACAGAGAATGAAACGTGGCTCTGAGTCTCTGTCATTTCTTTTTATTGACCTGTCAGAACTGACTTGATGTCGGAGCAGAAAGATTTACAAGCTCTATTTAGCAGAGGATTGATTTCTTTTGAAGGCGGCTCTGAGGAAAGATTGGAGATGGGGGAAAAATGTGAACGTGTAGACTCTTTCTTTCTTCAGTCAGTGTTAAACTATTCATTTTTGTTCTGTTTTCCTTGTAAAACATCTTGTTGGTGTTGTTTTTGATCATTTGGAAGGTAACTGGGCTTGTTTCTGCTTTGTGGAAGACGAAGAATGGCAGAAACTGACTCAAAAGATGAATTTTAGATCATTTACATGCTGATTGTTTGTTGATTACACTATTTATTGTAATGAAAAAAATATAATATTTTATGAGAGTACAGTTCCCTGAGTATTAAAGAGGCTCACCATAAGGACGTGTGCAAAATGGTCATGATGTCTTATTTCCTCCCAAAAGATTTTGCAACAGCAATAGATCTGGAAGGACAGATTTTAGTCACCATTAGCTTTATTCTCTTTAGAACAACACTCTGTCTGTAATGGCTGCAGTAAAAACGTAAACATCACGAGTGCAGAAAAGTGAGTGAAGTGAGTGATTTTTTTTTTCACTGCCTGTGTAAGAGCGCTTTGTGATGTACAGACCTTGAGGGAAGAGCAGAAATGTGGAGCATGTGGCCGCAGCAGATGTCTTGTTTGGTAGTAATAGCTTAGTTTTCTTTTCCTTCTTTTATCCTCTTTTTCTCACTTTTCTGTTGTGTTTTTCAGGGTCTTGAACCTCTCTGTGGCCTCAGGCACATACGGATCACCAATGTTGCTCACCGTATTGACCTTGTCTGGAATCCTTTAAAAGAAAAGTCCAACCTAAGACACTAACGCTATTAAACAAACATTAAACATAACCACTTATGCTAATGAGGTCATTAATCTAGCTAATCAATGCATTAGGCACGGCTCTCTTACTACATGTATAACCCACAGCTGAATGCAACAAGTTCATGCTCGTTCTCTAGGGATTGTTGAAAGGCATTCTGGGAAATGTAGGAAATCACTAACTGAAGTAGAAGTAGACAAGGCAGGTTGAGGGAAAGTGGGTTCACCAAAAGCTGGAATGCAATAATTATATTATTGAATGAATATGTACTTAATAAATTAAATGTTGGCCACATTGCTACATTCTTGATTTCAAAGACTTTGACTTTGCTTCATGTTATATTACTCTTTGTTTGATGCCAAAGATTATTTTTGAGGTGGTATTACCCCATATTTGACGACTATTTGTGAGACAGTGTTTTTTTCATGTTTGGAGGCCTGGGAGATCTACAGTAGGTCTCATCAGCAGGGAGGCTGTGCTTCAGGAAGATAAGACACTGAGGCAGAAGAAATGAGCTGCAGAACAATCAGAATCAATCCTTATTTCTTTTATTAGTCCGCTGTTCTTTGCCAATGAAATGACCTTCATCAGTGCAAATCCAATTTGAGTCTCAAAGATTTTCATTTTCATTCTGACTGACATTCCTGCAGTGTGGAGTGAGACATGGAATAGAATGAGACACAGAGTAGTGACAAAATCCATTTCATTTGTGTGTCCTGACTTATTACTATGGCTGCCTTATAGTGCTGAGTGTGTGTGTGTGTGTGTGTGTGTGTGTGTGTGTGTGTGTGTGTGTGTGTGTGTGTGTGTGTGTGTGTGTGTGCGTGTGTGTGTGTGCATGCATGTATGCACCCATAATGCCTATTCTGGCTCTGGCCCATACTGATTGAAAGTTAGTCTCTCTGTCTCTCTATCTCTATTTGTCTTGCTCTCTCCTTCTCACTTTCTCCCTCTGTCTGTCTGTCTGTCTCTCTGTCTGTCTGTCTCTCTCTCTCTCTCACTCTCTCTCTCTCTCACTCTCTCTCTCGCTCCCTCTCTCTCTCATTCCTTCTCAGGTTCTCCACTTTTTCGTTTGAAATGAGCCCAGGCCTCAGCTCTCCCTCCGAGGTCAATAGACTGAAATGAATAATCTCTGTCACCCGATTCTCATTAAAACCAAACTGTGGCTGTGTGAATATTCATGAACCACTAAATGCAATCCTGATTCCTTCAGCAGAGTGACTCACATTGGATTGTGCGATGTCATTGTCACAAGGAGGGAGAGAGATGACGGAGGGAGACGAACAAGAGGGCTGGTGAGAGGGGATGAGAGGAATATTGACAGATGAGTGTGAGATGAGTGAAGTGTATTGTGCCGTGCAAAGCTGAAGCTCTTAGAGGCACTTAGGTGCAAAGCGCAGGAAAAGAATAGGCAGAAAAACTGTGTATTTGCTGCACATTTAAAGGGGCATTAACAAATCTATGACTTCTATCTATGACCTCTGTTGGCAACCAGTAGGAACTGCAACAACATTTAATTTCCGTTTTGACATTTGTAATAATAACACTGCTTTGTCATTTGCTTTTATTGGCTGGGGAACAAAATGTAATAAATCAGAATTGGCTGATAAGTGAGTTTTGAAAGCCAGAAATCTCAGCACCTGGTCAGGTGGATTGGAGACTATAAATTGCCCATAGGTGTGAATGTGAGTGTGATTGTCTATCTGTGTTAGCCCTTTGATTGACTGGCAAGTAGCGAGTTTCCCTAGATAGGAATAGCAATAAGTGGGTAAATAATGCATAAAGATAGAGGCACAGAAGGCGCCATCATGGAGATTTTCCATTGGAGAATTGATTGAGTGCAAATAATAGCTAAACATATAACAACCAGGCAAGAAAAAGAGAAATACTTGAAAAAGATTGTTGTGGTGTGGCTGTAGGTCCATTCAGTAACGTTGTAAGTTCAAATTAATTGTCTGGATTTGTTCTCAAATTTAAGTTACTTTGTTTACAATTTGTTTACAACAAAACAACGATGTTAGCTGACCAGATACTATGGTTAGCTAGCTAAGCTGACATCATCCTTAACACAAAGTCAGAGTTATCAGTGGTGAAATCATCACCCTTTCAAAAACAGTACAAATTAATGTTTTTTTTTTTTTTAACGTTTTTGTTTTGAATTCTGTTGAGACATGTCATAAATTTAGAAATGCAATCAATTGTTCACAGCCCATTACCCAACAGTTGTGACCCTCCAATATGGCCACTGAGGGAGCATTGCATCTCCTGAAAGCCCTCTATGCAGTGCTACTCATCAAAAAAAATCCCTCAACCTTCATTTATCCTGCAACTATCCTGCACCAGTGCATGAGTTGTGCAAGAATGCTGTAAAATGTAGGTTATCTTTAAAGCTAAGGAGAGCGAGAGAGAGAGAGAGAGGAGCGAGAGAAAGGATCGTTCTCCTAGACTCCATATCATCCTTTTCACCTTTGAAGAGGGGAAACTGCAGAAAGCTGTCTGTTAGTGTGCAGCTCTGCTCAGTCCTCATCAGGCAGGAAGCCCCAGAGTGTTTCTCAGGCTGACAGTACAGTAGCTGCCCTGTTCGCCTTTAATTGATCCTCCTCAGGGAAGGCTTTGGAGAGGAGACAGATACTCAGACACTTCCTGCTGGCTGCCTGCCTCCACTTCACACCTGATGGAAGGGCTGGTTGCTGTTACATCCTGGTGTGTGTTTGTGTGTCTATGTTCATCTGTTTATATACATACAGATATATCCATATTAATAGTTGTAAGAGAAGTAATACTGCAAGTTTGCTCCATCCCCAAGAGGAACTGTCAATCAGTTTTCCTCTATTTTCATTAAGGAATGGTCTGGTAACTAGTTGCTTGAGAGTTTTGTTTTGACATATACTGATATGGATTCTACTGTGTATCATTCAAGAGAGAATTGTCTGCAATACTGAGGCAGGACAGATGCATATGCATGAAAGGATTTTTCTAAAATGTACATATGATCTATTGTAATTCAAAATATAGTAATAAACACATCACTTTTACCATTAGTTGTTGACACATTTTCTATGTTTGTTGCCTTAAAACGTCATATCTCAGCAACTTAAGGGATCATATAAAATCCCAACTTTCTCTGTCATATTTACCCTCTTCTTCATATCATTCATGGGCGCTCAACTCGCAACTCTGATATTTCCAACAGGACTTGAAGGCAGCATAATAGCTAGAATACCAGTGAAAACATTATGCTGCTGCACGTTGATGTGAGCAGAGCTGACACATGTTGCACTGTCAGTTCTAGCGTGACCAAATAAATTAATCAATTTGTGGCGTTTGGTTGCATCCGCCTCAGGTGATTGTTTTTCACTTTCGTTTTTCGGCCCCACTTTTACATTTATGGTCTGCTGCTTTTCCATGTTCGTCTGTCACGTCGACTCAGCTGCAATTTACGCGCAACATAATCGGTCTGTTAGCTGTGGTCTTTTCCATGTGATCCTAAAAGGACGAGAGGACAGAGTTCAAACTGGATTCTTTTAATTGGAAAATTTTGTTTTACAAAATAAAGTGCGCAAACAAAGTAAATCAGTGAATCAGTCAAGTTTCTGTTGATGATGGAGAGATACAAAAGTTAAAAAGTAAAAGTAGAGTTACTGATTTAAAAAAAAAAAAAAAAAATGTATACAAAAATGTATACTCATTTATAGTAACATGAGTAATGTAAGTAATTCGTTACTTCCACCGTTGCTTATGACCCCTCTCATCGACCCGCCCACTTAGAAACAACCTGACTGGTTCAACCCTGAACTGAACCAATCAGATTATTTCTGCCTGCCTCCAGAGCAGCTCGGCCTCCGAGAAATGTTTGTGTAACTAAAACTCCAATCTGCACATCTGAATGTGTGTGAGTGACACAAACATACTGTCTGCACCCCGCTGTGCCGGGTTTCCTGCCTCAGGCATGCAATAGCTAACAATCTAGCACACAGTCGCTCACTGGCCATACGGCAGCTAACAACCTCCACACCTCGCTCTCTCTCTGTCACTCACACACACACACACACACACACACACACACACACTAACTACACACTGTCCCCACTGCACAGTCTGTCCTTGGTGTCCTGATGGGAAGCTGCTCAGTTCATTTCATTCAGCTCCGCTCCCACTGCACTCCAGAGCTGGAGGACCATGATGTGATTTGTTGTACCGATCAGATGGGTTCTTCTGTTCAAAGCATTTTCGGGAATTGAAACAAAAAAAATACACACATAGTTTAGTTAGTTTAGCACTTTTCGTCTTTATCAGATAGTTGAAAGTGAAGAGAGACAGGGAAGACTGGGAGGAAGAGGGAGATGACATGCCGTGACGTGACAACTGTTCCAGTTGTTTGTTGTTGTTTGTTAAAGGGAGAGAGAGCGATGTGTCCTTCATGTTTTCATCTGTTTAGACGCTTTGTTAGACAGGAGAGAACAGACAGAGTGTGATCAGGGATATGATGGAGAGATTTGATGCTTCGCTGAGAGGGAAAGAGAGATGCTACAGCTCCATATGTGGGGTTTTTGTTTTTGTTTGTGTGTGTGTGTGTGTGTGTGTCTGTGTGTCTGTGTGTGTGAGCTGGGAGGATATAACACTGGTCTGGAGATCAGGGGAGGAGAACAGTATGAGATCTACTTCAAGGTAAAGGAGCTGGATGTTGCATTTTTAAACTAAATGTGACACATACGCTGACAAAATGATTGCTGGAAGTTAAGTGCTCAAAGTATTAACTATCTTGAGCTCTTTACCCACAAACTATTAGTATTTTAGATTATGTTATCATTCATGTGTTGTTGTTTTTTTTTTAAATATTAAGTCATCAAAATCATTTTTTGTTTTGTTTTGGGGGTTTTTCTTTCCAAAAATCTGAATTCTTATCACAGTTACTTCATTTCCGAAGTGCAATAAATGTTCGGGAACTGGAGTCATTTGTGCAAGAACATCAACAAATCCACCGTATTGGAAAATGGAGTTTTGGAGTCTGTGAAAATCTTGACTTAGTGATCGATTTCCTTCAGCTCCTTGTTGAACAAAAATCGCTCCACAGTGAGTCTCCACTGCAGCTGTCCGGACCTCCTGACCTCTCTCCGCTGTGTGCTTCCTACTTCCTCCCTCTCTCCATCCTCCTTTCCCTTCCCTGTGTAGAAAACCTAGTAATTTTGAAAATCGTTCCTCTGTTCCTCTTCGTAACGGACCTCATGTAGTTTCCTATCTGAGGTCAACATGGAGGGTTTCCGGGGAGACAGAGACTACCAAAAGTATTTTCTCTGCCTGCTCTCGTAAGCTAGCAGCAAAATAGCACAGAAACCAGAGCAGAACACATGATCTTCAGTCATCTGGAGCACGATTTTCTGGCTATGTATCAGGGTCATGGCCAATTCAGGAATGAACTCATCAATTCCAATTCAACTGAGGAATTGGAATTTAATATGAAAAAAAGCTACATGGAACAGAATTGGAATTTAATTGGAATTTCAGGACGTGTTTTCTTACCACATATCTGAGATTACACGTCTTTATATGTGTTTATACAGTATATTATCAATACTGAATATCATAAAATGTCAAAGGAACCTTTCAGTTGGTATTTGATGCATAACATGTAATCATAATCCATACATTATGATTGAATATATTTGATTTCTTGAACTGTCTTTTATTAGATTCGTAATGTTTTGATTTATAATGTTTACAGTGAGTTAGAAGTGGATTCATGGAATTTAATGGAATTCAGTTCTGTATTTTAATGAAATTCAATTCACTTTCCAATTCAAACTCCAGGAATTGAGCTGGAATGTACCATGCGTTCTCAGTTCAATTCATGAATGGGCCTGCTATGTATGGCAATGAATGGCAACTGTATAATGGCAGAAAGTGAGAAGAATTCAGCGCATACTCAAACAAGGTGCTGGTTGTCGGAAAAGTCACAAGGCTGGAGAGTAAAAAAGAGATAGCCGCACTCTTCTGTCCATGCAAAAAAAAAAAAATATATAAGGTTTATTCCAACATGTTTTGGTTTGGGTGTTCATCAGAGGACCAGGTTGCCACAAAAATTTGAACTGATTCTGATAATATCAAATCGTCTCTCAAACCTGGTAACCTTGATGCTTTTTCAGTACCACTCTACAGTACCACTCTACTGAGTGTCTGAAAGATCAATCAAGTGATTCAACATATAATTAAAGGGGAACGCAGTCAATTTGAAAAAATGTTAATCTTATTCAGAAGGTAATTAGAGGTAAGAGAAGCTCATTCATCGAGAACATGCAGCAGAGTTTCCAGAGTCGTGGAAAACAAAATAACTCGGAAAGGTATGGCATCATCTTCCTGCGTTATCAGTGTTCACTTAAAAGATATTCAGATTTTGACAGAACGTTTATTTAGATCACAAATGTCATTGCAGTTAAATTCTCCAATCACGCTGCATTGACGCTGCCACCTAGTGTTTCTGCTACACAGTCTTGATGAAAAGCATGACTCTTTTTTAAATGGCCAGCGTTCCCCTTTAAATTCATAAATCAATGATGCATTACACCTAATCCAAACCATATCCAACAGTGTTTTTCTGCTTTGATCTGGCCAGTAAGTTTTATTTGAAGTATTTCAGCTAACTGGCTGTAAGACGGCAGGTAGAGGGAGGCGAGGATCCGCTCTACTGAGACAGAGACATTAACATTTCACCTCATGTTTCAGTCATTTGGTCCCAATATGCTCTGAGGACTCTCCACATCCATCATACTCAGAAAACCATATCAGGTTATGTTTTAGACCCGTGCCTCAGTATGAATTACTCTATGGGATACATATGGAGGACCACAAGTGTCACGGAAATAGTAATAAAGCATTTCATTAATTAATAACTAATTGTACAATAAAAAATAGGCATTAATAAATTTGTTTACAAATTAATTTATGAATCTATGAATAAATAGACTAAATTACAAAGTAATTAATTATTTGATATTTTAATGGGCAATAAAAATAGTAATTATAAAAATAATTTACAAATGAAATATTAATCCATCAATAAATGGTTCAAATTAAAAAGGGATTTACAAAAACAACCATAAAACAGTCAATGAGTACATCATTTAAAAATACATTAATGAATTCATAAATAAATGATGAAATTTAAAAATCTGTTTGAAAATGCAGTTTAAAAAGAGAAATAAATAACTGGATTCACAAATTTAATTAAGAATACAGATTTTAATCAGGCATTTAAAAGGGCAATTTCCTTTCCCATTCAATTTCCATTTCCCCGCTGCTTTTCCTTTTCCTACTAGCTATTCGATTTGCTTAGTCATTTAGCCTCTCCATTTAGCCTTTCCGTGACACTTCGGGCCTTGCGCTGGTTAAACGAGGGAAAACAATGCAAATTAGCCATGGGATGTAACAAGCTCTCTGATTGGCTATCACCTGGCATGTCATATGCAGACGTCATCATGAATGCGTGTACCTTCGTATCAATCGTTTTACTCATTTAAATGCAATAAATAAAAAGGCGATTTTACTGCCGCTTTTGTTTTTGCCTTTGAGTTGACACCACAGAAAAGGAAAGAGCGATGTGCATTTTTCCTTTTTTGCTTTTAGTTTGTCAATGCAGAAAAGGAGTGAAGTGTTGCGGAGGGATGGACAGGACAGCTGTGACTTCCGGACAGGACAGAGCTCTATTTCAGAGTAAAAGCCTTACTTTTACCTGGTAAAGAAAAACGTTTCATTTCTCTGTAGGGTCCTTTCCATTATGTTGTCAGACACGATAACAATCTGAGCCTGTCAGTGGCAAAAACAAAACAAGCACTTTTAGTGGACGTACATTGACGGTTCACATTTCCCCCGTCGGATCACATTGCAGCCCGCTTCACGGCTGCCGGCTGAAGCGATCTCGCTCAATACTGGACCAATTTCATAAATTGTTGTCCCCTTTAGTCACTTAGACACAAAAATATGGGAAAATAGGGTCCAGGTTGAGAAATACTGAAGTTACCCTTTAACTTTCTAACTTGTTTGTTTGTTTGTTTGTTTATTTATTTAAGAAGGGACAATGCACATTAATTAACATGAGTACTGAAGTACATCATGTAAAAGTGCCAGATTTAGCCGTACAGGCTAGTTTTCATCTGCAGTCCCTGGCAGGTTGATGGCATATAAAAAACATTAAGAGAAAAACATACAGGAACACATGGGCACATAAACACATAAGCACCGACAAAAACAAATAAGCACAGACAAAAACACATAAGCACAGACAAAAACACATAAGCACAGACAAAAGCATATAAGCACAGACAAAAGCATATAAGCACAGACAAAAGCATATAAGCACAGACAAATAGTAAGACAATGACATAACCCCTACTCCAGATTATGACAGCAGTCCCTGGCAGGTTGATGGTATATAAAGAAAATTAAAAGAAAACATACAAGAGTACATAAGCACATAAACACATAAGCACAGACAAAAGCACATAAGCACAAACAAATAGTGAAACAATGACATAACCCCTACTCCAGATTATGACAGCAGTCCCTGGCAAGTTGATGGCATATGACCATAGGTTTGAATAAGCTCTGTTATAATGTTTTTTAAGCTTCACAGCTTGCTTTCTTACGGAGCCCCTCTGGTGACATCCCATGTTAAGAAAATAATGCGTAGCCATGACTTAGTAACGCGTGGGAACGAGATCCTTATGTTTGGTACTGAGAAGTAAGTCCGCATACAACGCTGTGCGCCCTTTCAGCAACACAGAAACTGGGGGCAAGAGCGGGGCACTGTGTAATCCAATAATAATACTAGTAAACTATATTTCTGATAGAATATATGCGCAAAAACCATTTTACTAATCGAAAGTCCTGTCTGGAATAACCTCACCTTCCTATTCCTGCTGCAATAGCTCTAACAAGTTCATCTTCCCCCTTATGCTTTTTTCTCCAAGCAGGATTTTTATTCTAGCGTGAGTAAAAATTGTACAGTAATGTGGAAATAAGAATAACGTCCTATCGGATCATAAATTAGACCTAATCATGTGTGATCAATCAGTAAGCTATTATGGCTCACAAGTCTGATTTTTCTGGCACACGATGATGCTTGTTGTTTATGTCCAAACCAGGTCAAACGGGTGTGCATGCAGTAAACATGGACATAAACACCAATCAGCATAACTCTGCGAGAGGCTATAGGAAATATGAGATGAGTGTGCGCGTAAAAGAGCATTCCAGGAAATCCATGTAGTAAATTCACGATGATTGAACAATCCTGCCATGTTTATGAAATATCTTATAGTTCGTTACTGTTAATCATTTAATCTCACAGTTCTTTTTGCCGTTTTGCTATTCAAGCACTTTGGGCGATGTGCCTGTAATATTTAATATAACTAATAGTGTAATGACTACGCCTCTGTTTCCTCTGTATATATTGTTTTTTATTGTGTTGTTTTATTCCAAAGATGAAGTTTTGAAGTATGGTGTTTTCAGGCTACGTTAGTTATTAGATTTGTTGTGGATGCAGGCTTCAGCTGTAATGCTGATGGTCTGTTGGCGTCTGGACTCACAGCTATAGTCCAGACAAAAGCTGTGACTAATCTCATCTCTCCATGGACACCTTCTGAAAAATTGTGTCTTTTCTATAGTCCTTTTGTTTCAATTATGAATATTCATCATGGACTGATGAGCAGTCCTAAACATCCCTATGCTATTTTTCTGTCTATTTTAATGTAATGTGCACCAATTGGCTGAAAAAATCGCTTGATCTGTGTGTGTGTGTGTGTGTGAGTGTGTGTGTTAAATTAAAGAAATTATGTATTAATTAGCCTAATGGCCTTAGATAAAAACAAACAGTGCACATTATAGCTTACAGTCCTGAAGAACACTCATATTAACACTCGTAGTTGGTGACCAACCAACATCTGTTACTGACAAACACTTTCACTCTGAAATGGAGCTCCGTCCTGCCTGCCTGGTCCTGTCCACGCCTCCGCAACACTTAACTCCTTTTCTGCATTGACAAACTAAAAGCAAAAAGGAGAAACGCACATCACTCTTTGATTTTCCGTGGTGGCAACTCAAATGCAAAAAGCAAAAAGCAGTAAAATCGCTTTTTTTATTTATTGCACTTACATGAGTAAAATGATTGATACGAAGGTACACGCATTATTCTGCCTGGACCTGCATGTGGAGGATGAACCCCCGTCTACTTCTCTCTCTCTCTCTCTCTCTCTCTCTCTCTCTCTCTCTCTCTCTCTCTCTCTCTCTCTCTCTCTCACTGAGGAGTTGGGGAAGCTCTCAGAATAATTGAATTGTGGTTTTAGAGAGTCAGGGCTCTTTCCATCTCACTGTATCAAGCACAAAGACAACTGCAGCGTTGTCTGGATTAATTGATTTGGACTCAGGTTTTGGCAGTGGACAGGACAGGACTGGGAGGTGGAGCTGAGCTGTTGCGATGACTTAACATCTTCATTTTAAAAATTCCTCTGATTTTTAAAAAAATGTGGCCTCACCTTTTTGATTTAAAACAAAACTTGGTGAAGTCTTGGTCTCCCTTTTTAACCTTTATTTACCCAGGGAAAGTTGAATGAGCATGTGCTTTTTTTCTACAATGCCCTGCTTCATACCCACACAGTAGAGCTGAATTAAAAAAAAAATTATAGTGCAAATGAACTGCAATTTCCAAATCGCAGAGGCTGCAATTAATTGCTTAAGAGAGAGGGGCGACCAAAATGGATTTATAAACAAGGTGTTTTAGAGCTGCAGGTAATCTTTGGTCCATGAATCAAGTACAGTAGGTGAAAACCTTTCATCATACTCAAACTCAGTAAATCCTGCACACTGACATCTGCTCCAATTTTTCTTAACAAAATCACTTTTCTTTAAACCATTTTAAAATTCTAAAAATTGTAGGACAAGGAAAACTTGATGATATGAATTCTCCCAAGGGTATCAGTAAAGTGCTATGTTATCTTATCTATCTTGAATCACAGTTTAAGTCGCAATTGGAATGTTCTGTCAAATAATCGCAATTTCATGTTTTTTATGTCGGTATCTTTCAGCCCTACCACACAGGTACGCATATCCACAGCTGGAAGCCTCACAGCACAACCACAGTCTTCTTGGTGGCCACAAAGCCGCCGCAGTGTAGCTTGAATTGATGGATTTGGACGCATGATTTGGTGCTCTAATGGCAGCTGGCCTGGATTTTAAAATATGCCTGGAGGGGGAGGGGGGGGGGAGGGGTTCAGACATGTAGTGCTGTTTTATTATGCTTAGATGCTTCTACTTCAGCTGATGTTGTCTTACAAAAAGGTTACAAAAATGGTTTTAGTTGCTGCTCCAGTAAAGGCAAACACACTTTCTAATTAGCTTTCTTTATAGAGAATACCACAAACCTTCAAATCGGACAGAATCTTCCTTTTCATCTACTTCCTCATCATCATCATCATCATCACCTTGACCATACAATAGCTGTATGTCATTTCAGGTAAACTCCAAACTCTCACTCCTCCGTGTGTATTCTGTCCATCATGTGGAAGGACAGGGAAAGAAAGTGAATAAAGCGGAGGAGTGAAGCGGTATAAAAGCAGGACTGAAACAGCATCAACCTCGCTTCTTCATCTTCTGTTGCCATAGAGAACATATAGAAGAATCTTTGCTATTCATCAATCTGGCTATGTGTTTGTGTATGTCAAGCACTGAGCATTGATATGAACTTTGTGAAAAAATGAAATGGACTGTCACTCCAACAGAAATGCATCTGGGTATTGCAAAGGAGGAGGGAATGTAAGACACTCGCAAATGAGATTCAGCCAATCTTCTTCTCCTTCCTCCCCGGCATTATATTTACCAGACTACATTCAAATTCAACAGAGTTACTTCTTTTAGGGGAGGACTTCATCCCTGCTTCACATCCAGCAAAATGAGTTTGACTCAAAATCTAGACAATAGACAAAACTGCGGGCCGAATGTGGAAACTGGATACCAAAATGTTCACAGCTCCTTCCAAACGGAGATCAGATCAGATTTTGCAGCGCGCCTTGCCAGCAGCACAAGTCGATAGCTGGCGCGTGTGTCGGTGTGGGGATTATGGAGGCAAGACTGAGAAGCTTCTTTTTATTGTTGATGATGAAGCTCCAGGAATTTAGATCTGTTTATTCAATTGTGAAATTTTATTAACTGCATCTGAGGGGGTTTTTTTGTTAGTTTTTTTCCGGTTAGACACTTTTGAATGAATTTCTAATCCTGTCTGCTGCCTGCGGGATTGCGTTTCATGTTGTTGCAGAAATAAGTTATTCTGCTCTTCTTTGGACCATTCTGTGCTGGTTTACAGAGTTGACAGATTTCTATTTCAGTCAGAGCCAAGTAGTTGAACTGTACTGAAACCATCAAAACTATATTTCAGTCAGAGAAAACACCCACGGTGATGCATGAACCAGGTGTTTATTAAAATATATGAAAAGAGTTTTGGCATTGACCCTGTTGCAGGAAAAAAATGTATTGATTTCTGAAGATGGAGAGTCAGACAGAGGCTTAACGCTGGTGGATGGGGCAAAGAGGTGCACACACTGCTGGAAAAGGAGACAAGGAGTTGTGGAATACTGGTAATATAATGTGTCTTCATATGGCTTGCATGTGAAATCAATAACAGTTCAGAAGAGCCAGTTCTAACAAGGAAGGCTAACAAAAGTAACTATACGTGTTGTTCACTTCCTAGAGCAGTAGAGTGTCCATGAGACGTTGAAGTGTTTGGCCTTGTGTATATATAAGCTTTGTTTGAGTGATTTTCCTTTATATACGCTTGTATTTTTCTTCTCTCCATTCATGACGGAATAAATCTTTAATATAGATGGAAGACTGTTGGCGTGCTTTATAAAATAACTATTCAATTCAGGACCAAGGAAGATCATCATAGACTTATAAATTCTTCCACAGATATCAGGTTACAAAGGTCAGTGTCTAACAGAAAGTCTGAGCAGATAACCAAACACCTTCACTGGCTGACAATAACAGTGAGACCCAGTGTGCAGAGAGGGGATTGTCTTCCTGCTTGAACATGTGCTCAGAGCTTCATATGAGTCCATCGTCTTCACTATTGGAGGACATCAACCGCATACAGGTAGCAGGAGGAAATACGAAGCGGGCCAATCACAGTTCTTGCGGTTTAGCATCACCCTACACACGCAGTTTTGGAGAGGTTAACGTAAGCTATGGCTGCACTGCAAAAACCTACGGCAAAGCTACAGCGACACAGAAGTATAAATTGGCCTTAAGACGTGTACAAATGTGGATCACGACGTCCTGGGTTCGAATCCGGCCCTGGACCTCATGTCATTCCCCGCTCCCGATCTTTCCTGTCTCTCTCTTTCTACTTAAAACTGTCTAATAAAGGTGAAACAGGTACAACGCCTGGTACCGACTGTCCCCAAACCTGCCAAAATGCCCCTGAAAGGACAGCTTACCCCCATGTGTGCCTATCAACCTGCTCAACCGGCTGACACGGAAGCTCAATCTCATAAACTTAAAGGTGCTGTGAGTAGCATTTTTTAACATCAATAAATCATAACCACCTTCATTGAGAAATTAGTATAATTACTTTAAACAAACCAGACCATCAGTGAGAAGCCTGTCGGCCTCTATAAGCCTCTACCCTGCATTTTCCATTGTTTCTCCACCTGGTCGGAGTTGGAAGGAAATCTGCTGGATCGCTTTATGGCACAAAACAGGAAGAGGGCGCTGTTCTTCCAGAGCAAACAGAGCTAAAGCTTTCAGAGTTTCTGGTGATAGCAGATGGTGGAAGGCCGATGGAAAAATCACTTCGAAAATGTTTGTCCTCGTCAGTAAAGCCAAAGAGAAAACAAACGTATGTAATTATACCGACCTATCACAATGAATATGACAATGATATATTGATGTTTAGAAATGCAGCACTTTGTCAGTGCCATTTCTTATCAGCCATACTGTATTTACTGACATATTAACAGAAGAATTGCTTGTGTCAATGTCTTATCATGTCTAGTTGATGAATGTGATTTTGGTTTGTGTATGTATAGGAGTGAACTCTCTCAGACTCTATCTACACTTTATTAACCTGAGCTGTAAACCATGTGATCTGAGCTGTCTCCTCTGCATATTGTTCAGGCTCTATGGAGAGAGACTCTTCTGGTTCTACTGAACTGGCAATGACCTTAACACAGGGTTATGCTTGTTAGATAGCAAGTCGGGGAGTATGTGCACACACACACACAAATGTAATTCATTAACTTATAGCACTCATACACACACACACACACACACACGAAAAGTTGTAATGTATATTTCATGCGCTCTTGGCCCGCTCTGTACACACCCAACCTCTCCAGCCCGGCCTGGATAAAACATTCATACAGTAGAAACCCATTTACATATCAAGAAACCCTCCTCAGCCAAATGTAGTTGGAGAAAATACCTCTTCCTCTCCACTCCTTTATCGCTCTCTCCGTTCTCTTGTTTTAGTACAGCTTTTCATTTCCCCATCCTCCATGTTGCTATTGTCTTAAAAAAACCCTCTCTGTCTTGCCTTTTGTGTCCCACATTCTTTCTGTCTTTGATTTATCTCCTCTCTTTCAGTTTTGTCTTTCGTTCTCTACTACTCTCTCTCCGTTTTCTACACGACATTGTGAGCCAGGAAGGAGAATAATCTCTCTCTCTCTCACTCACACACAGGCACATACACACACACACACACCGCACAGCTTTCACATCTCCAGATAGCCGGGAACACTGCGGTGAATTAAATCAGTGGCTCTCAACATGGGGTGCTATACATTTATCTCATCATGGAGTCACATTTTGACTTTGGAATTTGAAGGTTCCAGTTGACATTTTAGTCCAAAAAAATATTTTACTCATATTATGGAGCTCTAAAAGAAGTGTTAATATATTGCTGAAGTTTGATGTAGATGGGTATATCAACTTTGCAATAGGGGGGGCTCTGACTCTGACTCTGACTCTGACACAGCCCATAATTACAACAAATAGAAAACATGGAGTAAACTTAAATTCTTAAATTATATTAGACGTTATAAGCAACTATACTTTTCCTCCACTACAATCTTCCTACAATACAGACATTCATGTAATTCTGGACAAAATTGTATCCAACAATAAAAATATTCACTCAGATTTGGGTCAAAGAAAATAAAATCTAATCAAATGGGGGTCCGTGGCCCTAATGTGGACTGAAGTAGGGGTGCTTGATATGAAAAAGGTTGAGGATCACTGAATTACGTAATGACATTTTGAACACTAAGATTGAAAATAACCAGAATTATCCATAATGCTTCCAACCATCACTATACTGTATGCATATAAAAATTGTAGGCTACTAACATTACTGTACCTCTTGGTTTTTATCTTCAGGTGCTGCATTCATGTTTGCCATTCAGTTTGGTCAGACATATTTTTTTTTTGTCTGTATGGTATGGACTACGACAGTGTCTTATCCAATCAGGAGCCTACCTTCAATCGTAACCCTGTGAGTTTTTACAGATATTGAATTTTGTCTTAAAATGTCGTCTATCGCTATAGCTTTGATCCAAAAATATCAGTGTCAATATCAGTCTTCAAAAATCCATGTCGGTTGTGATAGTGATAATAGTGATAATAAAGCCAATAGGTTGTAATGGACCTAGACTAAAGCCTGTCAGAAATGTAAAGGTACACCTAGAAAAGCATTTATTTAGGAACACTGTGAAGAGGCTCCTCCATGCCTCTCTGCTGCCCTGTTGCCCCGGAGGAAGAGAGTGAAATCAGTCACACAGGAGACATTTTTAATTTTACATTTTTAAAATACCTTAATTAATTGAATGCCTTTGGCAGCTATTTTTTTTTGGTGCTAATACTGTGAGGTTGTGTCTTTATCCCCCAAAGGCCTCCCCTGCAGTGCACCCCCCCTTTCTCTTCTTCACATTTACTAACCCATAAACAACACAGTCTCCTTGCTTCCCTTCCCCTTTCCCATAGAAAACAGTGGTTATGTTTCCATGCACAGTGTAACCCAGCTATTGACCGTACTCTAGTTAAGTGCTTGCTCCTGTTAAGCTGCATATGAACCTTGGATTGGCCTACCCTGCGATTGAGTATCCATGTTGCTATGAATAAACCAATCAACAGAATATTCCCTTCCGCAGATAGAATGGTCTGCCAGCAAATAAGTTAAATAAGCAGCTACTTCCTGCCTCTTTGACTGAGCTACAGTATAGGTTACTTCTAATACAGGGCAAATAAATGATGATCCTAAAAATAATTGATTCACATTTTTTGTTGATACTAACCCATAGACAACAGTGTCGTCTGATACACAAACTGCCACCTCCCTCTCCACCCACTCTAAATCTGCTCTTAGCCGTTATTTGCATATTGCACACACACACACACACACACACACACACACACACACACCTATGTACCTGCACACTGATGCGAGAACACATGTAGCCTACATCTACATACACACACACTCATACACACTTACACGCACACACACACCTGGCACTCCAGTCACCATGGAGGCAGATGGTATCGCTGAACTCTGTTTCACCTGGAGAGACCAGAGCGTGAGTTTGGCTGCAGGCAATACACTGTGCTACAGGGAGTGTTTGTTTGTGTGTGTGTGTGTGTGTGTGTGTGTAGATGTAGGCTACATGTGTGTGTTTTGCATGGCAGAGACAGAGAGAAGGACTGGTTAATCAGTAGACCTGAAAGCCAGTGGGGACAGGGGCTGTGTGTGTACAGGTGGAGGTGAAAATTTGTGTAAGGTGTGTGTCTGCAGAGTTAATATATTGAGTAAATTAACACCTTCCAAGTGCCAAATGCTGGTCAAATTTTTCTTTAGTGGATAAACCACTAACCCGCCACACTGGCTGGTAACTTCTGGAGATGACAA
>NW_027282651.1:2500-11444 GCF_046629955.1 Centroberyx affinis
AGAATGAAGCTGCCTGTCTGTCTGCCTGTCTCACCTCTCCCAGGTCCAGGATGAAGCTGTCTGTCTGCCTGTCTCACCTCTCCCAGGTCCAGGATGAAGCTGCCTGTCTGTCTGCCTGTCTCACCTCTCCCAGGTCCAGGATGAAGCTGCCTGTCTGTCTGCCTGTCTCACCTCTCCCAGGTCCAGAATGAAGCTGCCTGTCTGTCTGCCTGTCTCACCTCTCCCAGGTCCAGGATGAAGCTGTCTGTCTGCCTGTCTCACCTCTCCCAGGTCCAGAATGAAGCTGCCTGTCTGTCTGCCTGTCTCACCTCTCCCAGGTCCAGGATGAAGCTGCCTGTCTGTCTGCCTGTCTCACCTCTCCCAGGTCCAGGATGAAGCTGCCTGTCTGTCTGCCTGTCTCACCTCTCCCAGGTCCAGGATGAAGCTGCCTGTCTCACCTCTCCCAGGTCCAGGATGAAGCTGCCTGTCTGTCTGCCTGTCTCACCTCTCCCAGGTCCAGGATGAAGCTGCCTGTCTGTCTGCCTGTCTCACCTCTCCCAGGTCCAGAATGAAGCTGCCTGTCTGTCTGCCTGTCTCACCTCTCCCAGGTCCAGGATGAAGCTGTCTGTCTGCCTGTCTCACCTCTCCCAGGTCCAGGATGAAGCTGCCTGTCTGTCTGCCTGTCTCACCTCTCCCAGGTCCAGGATGAAGCTGCCTGTCTGTCTGCCTGTCTCACCTCTCCCAGGTCCAGAATGAAGCTGCCTGTCTGTCTGCCTGTCTCACCTCTCCCAGGTCCAGGATGAAGCTGTCTGTCTGCCTGTCTCACCTCTCCCAGGTCCAGAATGAAGCTGCCTGTCTGTCTGCCTGTCTCACCTCTCCCAGGTCCAGGATGAAGCTGCCTGTCTGTCTGCCTGTCTCACCTCTCCCAGGTCCAGGATGAAGCTGCCTGTCTGTCTGCCTGTCTCACCTCTCCCAGGTCCAGGATGAAGCTGCCTGTCTCACCTCTCCCAGGTCCAGGATGAAGCTGCCTGTCTGTCTGCCTGTCTCACCTCTCCCAGGTCCAGGATGAAGCTGCCTGTCTGTCTGCCTGTCTCACCTCTCCCAGGTCCAGGATGAAGCTGCCTGTCTGTCTGCCTGTCTCACCTCTCCCAGGTCCAGGATGAAGCTGCCTGTCTGTCTGCCTGTCTCACCTCTCCCAGGTCCAGGATGAAGCTGCCTGTCTGTCTGCCTGTCTCACCTCTCCCAGGTCCAGGATGAAGCTGTCTCCCTGGTTGAAGCTCTCCCAGCTGACAGGAACCTCGGTTGCCCGGACGGTGCGTCGACCTCTGACCTGCAGCAGCCTCTGAACCTCCACCTCATTGGTCACAACGTGGCGGAACCCCGAGGCCACGCCCCCTTTCTGAGGTCAGCAGGAAAACAGACAGCTGGTCAATCCTCCAATCAAGTTCACAATGTCACACAATGTCTTTTATTTATTAGCTTCTATTTTCCCCAGTGCTGAGGAGTGTTGGGGTCAGTAGTAGTGATAGTAGTATTATCAGTAGTAGTATTATCAGTAGTAGGGTTAGAAGTAGTAGTAGTAGTAGTATCAGTAATATTATCAGTAGTAGTATTAGCAGTAGTAGTATTAGAGGTAGTAGTAGTATCAGTAGTATTATCAGTAGTAGTATTATCAGTAGTATTATCAGTAGTAGTATTATCAGTAGTATTATCAGTAGTATTATCAGTAGTAGTATTATCAGTAGTAGTATTATCAGTAGTAGGGTTAGAAGTAGTAGTAGTAGTAGTATCAGTAATATTATCAGTAGTAGTATTAGCAGTAGTAGTATTAGAGGTAGTAGTAGTATCAGTAGTATTATCAGTAGTAGTATTATCAGTAGTATTATCAGTAGTAGTATTATCAGTAGTATTATCAGTAGTATTATCAGTAGTAGTATTATCAGTAGTAGTATTATCAGTAGTAGTATTATCAGTACTATCAGTGCAGTAGTATTCTCAGTAGTATTCTCAGTAGTATCGGTGCAGTCACCATGTACTTCAGTCCGGGTTTGAAGTACCCGCTGAAGGTTCTGGACTCGAAGTTCTGGACTTCTCTGTACTGCACCGCCGCTCCCTGCAGGAAGTCGTCCATCTGGACCGCAAAGATGGCCGCCGCTCCGCTCTCATCCTGAGAACACTCCGCACCTAGGAGACAGCCGTCCAATCAGAGAGCAGATCTACCGTCCAATCAGAGAGCAGATCTACCGTCCAATCAGAGAGCTGATCTACTGTCCAATCAGAGAGCAGATCTACTGTCCAATCAGAGAGCAGATCTACCGTCAGATCTGCATCAGCTGGTTAGTTTAGTTTAAAGGAGTTTAGGAACAGAAACCTGAACCTGCGTCTCCATCGGTTTGTTATCAGATGTAACAAAACATTAAAATAAATACAGAAAAGACGCCTGAAGACGATTATGATGTCATCAGCGAGGTGTCAGATGAGCCAAAGTGTCTCTGATCCATTTAAGCAACTGATTTAATGGGAAACCGGCCCGGGTGGGCGGAGTCAGCACTTGTTATTTAAACGGACGATCACCAAGCTCTCCTATTGGCTGAGATACTGGAGTCAGAAAGAGAAGCAGACTAACCACCAGCAGGCTGAGCTTCATGTTTCCTCCCCAAGTTGTGATTTAGTTTTTCCTGCGTTCAGATCCTGAAGCCACTGTGCAGCTAGCAGCTGAGATGAGGACGGAGCCGCCGGGTGACTCTTCAGGATTTTAGCGGCTAACTCCGCCCACGCCGCCTCCGTCAGGTCCTGCGCCCGGACCGAAGGACCGGAGCGGCCCAGGTGGGTTCAGACTGTTTGACCCAGCAGGTCCTGGAGAAACTCCAGATAACAGATAAGAGCTGCTGGAGCTTCTCTGTGGCTGCTCCGGTCCTTCGGTCCGGGCGCAGGGCCTGACGGAGGCGGCGTGGGCGGAGTTAGCCGGCGGCGGTGGGTCACGTGCTCCGTCCTTGTCTCGGCCAATAGGAGAGCTCGGCGATGTCGGCGCCGGTCTCAGCCGCCGGGTTGAAGCGGGCCGTCCGTTTAAATAACAAGTGCTGACTCCGCCCACCCGGGCCGGCTTCGGCGCACGCCGGGTGGAATTACAAGTGGACCCAGTCTGACAGACAGCAGCTAAACAATCTGAGCGTCTTCCGGACAGACGGACTCTCAGTCAGACGCGCTCTGATTGGAGGAGTGATGGGGGGGAGGAGCTTGGTGAAACATGGCTCCGCCCCTCTGTCTGTCGGACAGACGGGGGACAACAACAAACACAAAACAGGACAACAACAAACACAAAACAGGTCAACAACAAACACAAAACAGGACAACAACAAACACAAAACAGGACAACAACATCAAATCCCAACAGCAACAATAGGTATGACAAGAAGACATTACATAATAAACAAAAACAAGGCAGCAATATTTAGTCAAGTGTTTGTTAGGTGAAGCAACTGCAGCTAACAGTGACCACTTCCATTATTCTGTCATGTGTCATGTGTCATGTCATGTGTCATGTCATGTGTCATGTGTCATGTGTCATGTTATGTGTCATATGTCATGTGTCATGTCATGTGTCATGTCATGTGTCATGTCATGTGTCATGTGTCATGTCTTATGTGTCGTGTGTCATGTCTTATGTGTCGTGTGTCATGTCATGTGTCATATGTCATGTGTCATGTCATGTGTCATGTCATGTGTCATGTGTCATGTGTCATATGTCATGTGTCATGTTATGTGTCATATGTCATGTGTCATGTCATGTGTCATGTCATGTGTCATGTCATGTGTCATGTGTCATGTCTTATGTGTCGTGTGTCATGTCTTATGTGTCATGTGTCATGTCTTATGTGTCGTGTGTCATGTCATGTGTCATATGTCATGTGTCATGTCATGTGTCATGTCATGTGTCGTGTGTCATGTCATGTGTCATGTCATGTGTCATGTGTCATTTGTCATGTCATGTGTCATGTGTCATGTCTTATGTGTCGTGTGTCATGTCATGTGTCATGTCATGTGTCATGTGTCATGTGTCATGTGTCATATGTCATATGTCATGTGTCATGTTATGTGTCATATGTCATGTGTCATGTCATGTGTCATGTCATGTGTCATGTCATGTGTCATGTGTCATGTGTCATGTGTCATGTCTTATGTGTCATGTGTCATGTCTTGTGTCATGTGTCATGTCATGTCATGTGTCATGTCATGTGTCGTGTGTCATGTCTTATGTGTCATGTGTCATGTCATGTCATGTGTCATGTCATGTGTCGTGTGTCATGTCTTATGTGTCATGTCTTATGTGTCGTGTGTCATGTCATGTGTCATGTGTCATGTCATGTGTCATGTCTTATGTGTCATGTGTCATGTCTTATGTGTCGTGTGTCATGTCTTATGTGTCGTGTGTCATGTCATGTGTCATGTGTCATGTGTCATGTCATGTGTCATGTCATGTGTCATGTGTCATGTCATGTGTCATGTGTCATGTGTCATGTGTCATGTGTCATGTCAGTACCTTGCCAGTAGTGCAGGTCGTACTGAAGTCTTCCAGGTCTCTGTTTGACGGTGTTGAGAACCAGGTAGGCGTCTCCGCTGTAGAACCCTCCATACAGACTCTGTGGAACAGGAACCAGGTCCATGTTCTCCACCCGCCAGACCTGCAGCCCCGCCTGCTGCCCCGCACGCTCAAACTCCGGGTGGAACACCATGCTGGAGGAACAGAACCACAGAACCTCAGAACCTCAGAACCACAGAAGGATGTGATGTCACCAGAGCCACAGCCAATCACAGAGAAGCCCTGAAGCTCCGCCCCCTGGCCGGTCTGCTGGTTAACCCGGAGCTTTGGGTCCACTTGTAATTGCCACCGGCGCACCGGGGAGGCGGAGTCAGAACTTGATATTAAAGCGGACGGCTGCCGGCGATGACATCACCGAGCTCTCCTATTGGCTGAGACCCTGAACAGACTGAGGTTCAGCTTGCTGAGGTTCAGCTTTCTCCTGCAGCATGTGGTTTAGCTCCTGAAGCTCCTGAAGCTCCGGTTTGTGTTTCCACACTCAGCTGCTGGATCAGGACTCAGCAACACCACCTGCTGCCTGTAAGCTCCGCCCACGCCGCCTCCGGCACGCCGGGCGCCGGGGGCGAGAACAAGCGCACCCAAGTGTAAGAAATAAAATGAATACTGTGTCTTTTTAATGAATTTAACTCTGTCCTTTGTTTCCTTTGACCTGCAGAGAACAGTGTGTTTCTCCCTACATACCATGATGATGTCATCAGTGCATACGTGTGCGTGTCCACTGTATGTGGTGATGAGCGGTTAGACTGTTCTTATAGGTGAACCACAGTCTATGCTATCCATACATGTTTCCACATTAGGTAAAGCTGGCTGTCTGAAGCTGTGGGTTTGGCTCTGTGTGGATTTCAGGTTTTGTTTGTCTGATCTGTAGAAGACTCCTCTGCTCTGTGCTGGTCTGGAGCTCGGACCTGGTCCGGAGCTCTGTGCTGGTCCGGAGCTCGGACCTGAACCTGCAGGCGGGAATAAACTGCACAGAAGACTCTGAACCTTTTGCTCTTCACCCAGAAGGTGAAACAGTATTTTCCCTTCACAACTTTACATTCCTCATCCTGTCTAGCTGTCTATCAGCCAATCAGACGGCAGAAACAGGCAGGCTACCAGTCTGGGCTCGCCTCACACACACACACACACACACACACACACACACACACACACACACACGCCCGTCCCCCCGGTCTGACTGTGAGATATTAATATTAATATTAATATTAATATTAATGACATATTGATGTTAAAGTGTCTTTTATGGCTTTTCATTTGGAGCAAAACACAGAAACACATCAACTCACTTAAAGACTCTCCACCTGTCTGTCTGAACTACCTGTCTGTCTGAACCACCTGTCTGTCTGAACCACCTGTCTATCTGAACCACCTGTCTGTCTGAACTACCTGTCTGTCTGAACCACCTGTCTATCTGAACCACCTGTCTGTCTGAACCACCTGTCTGTCTGAACTACCTGTCTGTCTGAACTACCTGTCTGTCTGAACCACCTGTCTGTCTGAACTACCTGTCTATCTGAACCACCTGTCTGTCTGAACTACCTGTCTGTCTGAACCACCTGTCTGTCTGAACCACCTGTCTATCTGAACCACCTGTCTGTCTGAACTACCTGTCTATCTGAACCACCTGTCTATCTGAACCACCTGTCTATCTGAACCACCTGTCTGTCTGAACTACCTGTCTGTCTGAACTACCTGTCTGTCTGAACCACCTGTCTGTCTGAACCACCTGTCTATCTGAACCACCTGTCTATCTGAACTACCTGTCTATCTGAACCACCTGTCTATCTGAACCACCTGTCTGTCTGAACTACCTGTCTGTCTGAACTACCTGTCTGTCTGAACCACCTGTCTATCTGAACCACCTGTCTGTCTGAACTACCTGTATCTGAACCACCTGTCTGTCTGAACTACCTGTATCTGAACTACCTGTCTGTCTGAACTACCTGTCTATCTGAACTACCTGTCTATCTGAACCGTGTGTTTATCTGAACTACCTGTCCATCTGAACTACCTGTCTATCTGAACTACCTGTCTATCTGAACTGTGTGTTTATCTGAACTACCTGTCTATCTGAACTACCTGTCTATCTGAACTACCTGTCTGTCTGTCTGAACTGGTTTTACAGCCTGAAGAAGCAGCAGAGTGGTTCATCTTCCTAAACACACAAGCTCTGTGATGCAGCAGAGGAAACACCTGAAGCACCGCTCAGCTGATCATACATTTAATATGAGATATAAATATAAAATTAAAATTAAACTAAAGTTAAACCAGCAGTAAATCTACCAGTTATGATAATGATAATAACAATATGAAAACAGACAGAAACCAGACAGAGAGACAACAGACAGACAGAGAGACAACAGACAGACAGAGAGACAACAGACAGAGAGAGAGATGATTCTAGTGAATTCATCTGAAGAGTTAAACTTCCAGCTGGCAGAGAACAGAAGAATACTGAAGAAACAGTGAAGTTACCTGTCTGTGTCTGTAGCTGTGTCTGTGGCTGTCTGTGTCTGTGTCTGTCTGTGTCTGTGTCTGTCTGTGCCGAGGAGGATCTAGTCTGTGTTGAAGTAGTTTCAGATGAAGACAGACAGATGGACGGGCGACTCCCTTCCTGCTGTAACTCTACCTGCTGGCTCCGCCCCCCCGACCAGACACACAAAGAACAAACACACCCAGCTGCAGCAGATGATACCTGATGCTCCGCTTTGCATGAGCTGCAGCTGGAAACCAGTCTGACAACACACTGCCCCCCCCCCCCCCTCCCCAAACACACACACACACACACACACACAGTTACAGGCTCTACTGGTTTCTACTGGAGCTGACCAGTACAACACAGTCTTCTCTTCTACTGGTTTCCAGTCAGCAGCTGATCCAGCTCCTCAGTATTTTTACTGATTCTCTTCCCACACTCACATTTTCCATTCAGACCTGCAGCCGCTTCCTAACCTGCAGACCACATCCTGTCAGGATCAGTGCTGCCCCCCTGTGGACAGACTGGAACCTTCTGGACTCTGAACAGTACAGACTGGACCTCCTGCACCTCCAACACCACTACTGTATATACTCTATACTCCATATGCTGTATGACCAAGTCTAAATATGTGCTATGAAAATGACTTAAAAAAGTATTTTCATTTACTTCAGATTCCTCTTTAAATGTATTAATTATTTTCACTTTGCCACTTTGTTGTACGTCAATGGAGCTCTTATTTTGAAAATCATCGACGGGATGTCCTATTATGAAGTCTGGCTAGCTAGTTTTATTTTGAAAGTTGCTACCGGAAGTCGTGTGCTTTATTCTGGCGAGCTTGACACAGCCAGTCAGCTGTGGTCGAGTTAGTTGTTTTAGTTTAGTTTGTAGGCAGAAATGTCAAGTTAAAGTATTTTAGCAGACAGTTTGTTTCTGTCCGTTTGTTTTGGCGGCAGAATGGAGACGTTCGGTAAGCTCACGAGCCTGCTGCTGCACGCGCTGGAGACGGTGAGTGACGAGCTAGCTGGTTAAACTAGCGTTAGCTTAACTTCAGTCGCGTGAACGGCAGGAAGGTAAACAAAGCTACAGATCTGACTGGATGAAGGTTTGGCATCGAGTCTCTGTAGCACAAGTCACTGTGAACATGTCGACTCGGAGTGTTTCATGTTAAACAGGAAACTGTCATCGCTTTGTTAGAACAGTTTCATAAAGTAGAAGTTGATCAGTTAACGACGGTAACGTGACTGACGTCACCTGAGCTGCAGAGTTAGCTTCCAGGCTCAGAATATATCGATGATCCAGCTGTTTACTGACTGGTCTGTGATCAGCCCGGTAAACAGCCTGACTGGTCTGTGATCAGCCCGGTAAACAGCCTGACTGGTCTGTGATCAGTCAGTAAACAGCCTGACAGCAGGTCAGCTGCTCAGCCTGGTGACGTGGAGTCTCAGGTGTGATATCTGTGCTGCAGGTATTCAGTCCAACAGCATTCCAACAAGTCTGGACAGAGAGAGAGAGACAACTGAGAAAGACAGAGTAAATAGTTAACAGGTCAGTGACTAGTAAACCAAGTCAGTAACCAATTAAGTCAGTGACTAGTAAACCAAGTCAGTAACTAGTTAACAGGTCAGAGACGAGTAAACCAAGTCAGTAACTAGTTAACAGGTCAATGATTGGTTAACAGGCCAGTGACTAGTAAACAAGTCAGTGACTAGTTAACAGGTCAATGATTGGTTAACAGGTCAGTGACTAGTGAACAAGTCAGTGAATAGTTAAAAGGTCAGTGACTATTGAACAAGTCTGTGACTAGTTAAAAGGTCAGTGACTAGTTATCCAGGTCAGTGACTAGTAAACCAAGTCAGTAAATAGTTAACAGGTCAGTGACTAGTGAA